>NC_092280.1:31329584-31629584 GCF_036320965.1 Panulirus ornatus
ATGGAACCATGGAAGCGGAAGTGAGTCACAGGGTGGGGAAGGGTGCGAAGGTTCTTGGAGCATTGAAGAATGTGTGTAAGGTGAGAATGTTATCTCGGAGAGCAAAAATAGGTATGTTTGAAGGAATAGAGGTTCCAGCAATTTTATATGGTTGTGAGGCGTGGGCTATAGATAGGGTTGTGTGGAGGAGAGTGGATGTGTTTGAAATGAGATGTTTGAGGACAATATGTGGTGTGAGGTGGTTTGATTAAGTAATGAGAGGGTAAGAGAAATGTGTGGTAATAAAAAGTGTGGTTGAGAGCGCAGAAGAGGATGTATTAAAATGGTTTAGTCACATGGAGAGAATGAGTGAGGAAAGATTGACCAAGAGGATATATGTGTCAGAGATGGAGGGAACGAGAAGTGGGAGACCAAATTGGAGGTGGAAGGATTGTGTGAAAAAGATTTTGAGTGATCGGGGCCTGAACATACAGAAGGATGAAAGGGATGCAAGGAACAGAGCGAATTGGAACGATGTGGTATACTGGGGTCGACATGCTGTCAGTGTATTAAACCAGGACATGTGAAGCATCTAGGGTAAATCATGGAACGTTTTGTGGGACCTGGATGTGGAAAGGGAACTATGGTTTTGGTGCATTACACATGAAAGCTAGAGACTGAGTGTGAACGAATGTGGCCGTTGTCTTTTCCTAGTACTACCTCGCATGCATGCAGGGGGAGGGGGGGTGCCATTTCACGTGTGGGAGGGTGGTGGCGAGAATGGATGAATGTAGCATGTATGAATATGTACATGTGTATATATGTATATGTCTATGTCTATCCCTGGGGATAGGGGAGAAAGAATACTTCCCACGCATTCCTCGCGTGTCGTAGAAGGCAACTAGAGGGGACGGGAGCAGGGGGGCCAGAAATCCTCCCCTCCTTGTATTTTAACTTTCTAAAATGGGAAGCAGAAGAAAGAGTCACTCGGGGAGTGCTCATCCTCCTCGTAGGCTCAGATTGGGGTGTCTAAATGTGTGTGGATGTAACCAAGATGTGAAAAAAGGAGAGATTGGTAGTATGTTTGAGGATAGGAACCTGGATGTTTTGGCTCTGAGTGAAACAAAGCTCAAGGGTAAAAGGGGAAGAGTGGTTTGGGAATGTCTTGGGAGTAAAGTCAGGGGTTAGTGAGAGGACAAGAGCAAGGGAAGGAGTAGCACTACTCCTGAAACAGGAGTTGTTGGAGTATGTGATAGAATGTAAGAAAGTAAATTCTAGATTAATGTGGGTAAAACTGAAAGTTGATGGAGAGAGATGGGTGATTATTGGTGCATATGCATGTGGATATGAGAAGAAAGATCATGAGAGGCAAGTGTTTTGGGAGCAGCTGAATGAGTGTGTTAGTGGTTTTGATGCACAAGACCGGGTTATAGTGATGGGTGATTTGAATGCAAAGGTGAGTAATGTGGCAGTTGAGGGAATAATTGGTATACATGGGGTGTTCAGTGTTGTATATGGAGATGGTGAAGAGCTTGTAGATTTATGTGCTGAAAAAGGACTGGTGATTGGGAATACCTAGTTTAAAAAGCGAGATATACATAAGTATACGTAAGTAGGAGAGATGGCCAGAGAGCGTTATTGGATTACGTGTTAATTGACAGGCGCACGAGAGACTTTTGGATGTTAATGTGCTGAGAGGTGTAACTGGAGGGATGTCTGATCATTATCTTGTGGAGGCGAAGGTGAAGATTTTTATGGTTTTTCAGAAAAGAAGAGAGAATGTTGGGGTGAAGAAGGTGGTGAGAGTAAGTGAGCTTGGGAAGGAGACTTGTGTGAGTAAGTACCAGGAGAGACTGAGTACAGAATGGAAAAAGGTGAGAACAAAGGAGGTAAGGGGAGTGGCGAAGGAATGGGATGTATTTAGGGAAACAGTGATGGCTTTCGCAAAAGATGCTTGTGGCATGAGAAGCGTGGGAGGTGGGTTGATTAGAAAGGGTAGTGAGTGTTGGGATGAAGAAGTAAGATTATTAGTGAAAGAGAAGAGAGAGGCATTTGGACGATTTTTGCAGGGAAAAAATGCAAATGAGTGGGAAATGTATAAAAGAAAGAGACATGAGGTCAAGAGAAAGGTGCAAGAGGTGGAAAAGAGGGCAAATGAGAGTTGGGGTTTGAGAGTATCATTAAATTTTAGGGAGAATAAAAAATGTTTTGGAAGGAGGTGAATAAAGTGCGTAAGACAAGGGAGCAAATGGGAACTTCAGTGAAAGGGGCTAATGGGGAGGTGATAACAAGTAGTGGTGATGTGAGAAGATGGAGTGAGTATTTTGAAGGTTTGTTGAATGTGTTTGATGACAGAGTGGCAGATGTAGGGTGTTTTGGTCGAGGTGGTTTGCAAAGTGAGAGGGTCAGGGAAAATGATTTGGTAAACAGAGAAGAGGTAGTAAAAGCTTTGTGGAAGATGAAAGCCGTCAAGGCAGCAGGTTTGGATAGTATTGCAGTGGAATTTATTAAAAAAGGGGATGACTGTATTATTGACTGGTTGGTAAGGTTATTTAATGTATGTATGATTCGTGGTGAGGTGCCTGGGGATTGGCAGAATGTATGCATAGTGCCATTGTACAAAGGCAAAGGGGATAAGAGTGAGTGCTCAAATTACAGAGGTATAAGTTTGTTGAGTATTCCTGGTAAATTATATGGGAGGGTATTAATTGAGAGGGTGAAGGCATGTACAGAGCATCATATTGGGGAAGAGCAGTGTGGTTTCAGAAGTGGTAGAGGATGTGTGGATCAGGTATTTGCTTTGTAGAATGTATGTGAGAAATACTTAGAAAAGCAAATGGATTTGTATGTAGCATTTATGGATCTGGAGAAGGCATATGATAGAGATGCTCTGTGGAAGGTACTGAGAATATATGGTGTGGGAAGCAAGTTGTTAGAAGCAGTGAAAAGTTTTTATCGAAGATGTAAGGCATGTGTACGTGTAGTAAGAGTGGAAAGTGATTGGTTCTCAGTGAATGTAGGTTTGCGGCAGGGGTGTGTGATGTCTCCATGGTTGTTTAATTTGTTTATGGATGGGGTTGTTTGTTAGGGAGGTGAATGCAAGAATTTTGGAAAGAGGGGCAAGTATGAAGTCTGTTGGGGATGAGAGAGCTTTAGAAGTGAGTCAGTTGTTGTTTGCTGATGATACAGTGCTGGTGGCTGATTCATGTGAGAAACTGCAGAAGCTGGTGACTGAGTTTGGTAAAGTGTGTGAAAGAAGAAAGTTAAGAGTAAATGTGAATAAGAGCGAGGTTATTAGGTACAGTAGGGTTGAGGGTCAAGTCAGTTGGGAGGTAAGTTGGAATGGAGAAAAACTGGAGGAAGTAAAGTGTTTTAGATATCTGGGAGTGGATCTGGCAGCGGATGGAACCATGGAAGCGGAAGTGAATCATAGGGTGGGGGAGGGAGCGAAAATCCTGGGAGCCTTGAAGAATGTGTGGAAGTCGAGAACATTATCTCGGAAAGCAAAAATAGGTATGTTTGAAGGAATAGTGGTTCCAACAATGTTGTATGGTTGCGAGGCGTGGGCTATGGATAGAGTTGTGCGCAGGAGGGTGGATGTGCTGGAAATGAGATGATTGAGGACAATGTGTGGTGTGAGGTGGTTTGATCGAGTAAGTAATGTAAGGGTAAGAGAGATGTGTGGAAATAAAAAGAGCGTGGTTGAGAGAGCAGAAGAGGGTGTTTTGAAATGGTTTGGGCACATGGAGAGAATGAGTGAGGAAAGATTGACCAAGAGGATATATGTGTCGGAGGTGGAGGGAACGATGAGAAGTGGGAGACCAAATTGGAGGTGGGAAGATGGAGTGAAAATGATTTTGAGTGATCGGGGCCTGTACATGTAGGAGGGTGAAAGGCGTGCAAGGAATAGAGTGAATTGGATCGATGTGGTATACCGGAGTCCGACGTGCTGTCAATGGATTGAATCGGGGCATGTGAAGCGTCTGGGGTAAAGCATTGAAAGTTGTGTTGGGCCTGGATGTGGAAAGGGAGCTGTGGTTTCGGGCATTTTTGCATGACAGCTAAAGACTTAGTGTGAACGAATGTGGCCTTTGTTGTCTTTTCCTAGCGCTACCTTGCACACATGAGGGGGGAGGGGGATGTTTTCCATGTGTGGCGAGGTGGCGATGGATATGAATAAAGGCAGACAGTGTGCATGTGTATATATGTATGTGTGTGTGTGTATATATATGTGTACATTGAGATGTATGGGTGTGTAGGTTTGCGTGTGTGGACGTGTATGTATATACATGTGTATGGGGGTGGTTTGGGCCGTTTTCTTTTGTCTGTTCCCTTGCGCTACCTCGCAAATGCGGGAGACAGAGACAAAGCAAAATAAATAAATAAATAGATAAATATGTTGAAATGTATAGGTATGTATATGAGCGTGTGTTGGTATTTATGTATATGCATTTGTATGTGTGTGGGTTGGGCCATTCTTTTCTGTTTCCTTGCATTACCTTGCTAACGCGGCAGATAGCGACAAAGTATAATAAATGAATATAAGAGATATATATTATTTTTTATACTGTTCGCTATTTCACGCATTAGGGAGGTAGCGTTAAGAACAGAGGACTGAGCCTTTGAAGGAATATCCTCACATGGCCCCCTCCTCTATTCCTTCTTTAGGAAAACTAAAAACGAGAGGGGAGGATTTTCAGCCTACACATGCATTTCCAGCCTTGCTTATGTGGAAAACGATGGTATATTAATTTTATTTATTTTGCTTGGTCGCTGTCTCCCGTGTAAGCAAGGTAGTGTAAGGAAACAGACAAAGGAATGGCCCAACCCACCCACATACACATGTATATACATACATGTCCACACAGGCATGTATGTATGAAAACGTATGAATATATTTATTTGATTATACTTGATTACCGTTTCCCGCGTTAGCAAGGTAGTGCCAGGAAACAAAGAACTGCCCTTCCACTCATATACACAGACACATACATAAATGCTCATACACTCACATATACATATATATATATATATATATATATATATATATATATATATATATATATATATATATATATATATATACATATCAACATCAGCCTTTTTTGTCTGTTTTCCTAGCACTACCTTGCTGAAGCAGGGGGTAGTGATGCTGTTTTCTGTGGGATGGGGTAGCACCAGTAATTGATGAAGGCAAGCAAGTATGAATATATACATGTTTATATATCTGTATGAGTATATACATATGTATATATGTCTATGTGTATGGATATGTGTATGTTTTATTTATTTTATTTTGCTTTGTCGCTGTCTCCTGCGTTAGCGAGGTAGCGCAAGGAAACAGACGAAAGAATGGCCCAACCCAACCACATACACATGTATATACATACACGTCCACACACACAAATATACATACCTATACATCTCATCGTATACATATACACACACACACACATATACATATATACACATGTACATAATTCATACTGTGCCTTTATTCATTCACATTGCCAACCCTCCACATATTAAATAACAACCCCCTGCATGTGCGCGAGGCAGCACTAGGAAAAGACAACAAAGGCCACATTCGTTCACTCATTTTCTAGCTGTCATGTATAATGCACTGTGTATATGTTATGTATATTTGCGTGTACAGGCGTTTATGTATATATGTGTGTATGAGTGGATGTGCCATACTTCATCTATCTCCCGGGGTTACGTTGCTGACGCAGGAAACTGATAAGATTTAATGAATAAATATAACATATACACATATATGTGTACATACTCATGCACAGACATAAACATATATACACGTACATATTTATACTTGCTGCCTTCATTCATTCCTGGCAGTACCTCATCCCACAGGAAACAGTATCGCTTACCCCTTGCTTCAGTGAGGTAGTGCCTGGAAAATAGACAAAAAAGGCCATGTTCATTCACACATGGGTCTCCAGCTGTCATGTGTAATGCACTGAAACCACAGCTTCTTGTCCACATCCAGGCATCACAGACCTTTCCATGGTTTACCCCAGATGTTTCACATTCCCTGGTTCAGTCCATTGACAGCACATCGACCCCGGTATACCACATCATTCCAGTTCAATCTATTCCTTGCATGCCTCTCACCCTCCTATATGTTCAGGCCCTGATTGCTCAAAATCTTTTTCACTCCATCCTTTCACCTCCAGTTTGGTCTTTTGTATCTACTTGTTTCCTCCACCTCTGACACATATATCCTTTGTCAGTCTTTCCTCACTCACTCTCCATATGTCCAAACCACTTCAACACACCCTCTTCTGCTCTCTCTACCACACTTTTTATTTCCATATATCTCTCTCACCCCTTTCATTACTTACTCAATCAAACCTCCTCACACCACAAATTGTCGTCAAACATTTCATTTCCAACATATCCACCTTCCTCTGTACAACCCTATCTATAACCTCGCATTGGTATGTGTGTATATGTTATGTATTATTATGTTAATAGAGTGTCATGGAAATAAAGTTTGTAGAGAGTATATAGGAAGATTTCCTATACCATCATGTAAGGGAGCATAGTAGGATGAGAGAGAGACTGTTACGCCATCATTACTGAATTTTCACACATACTAGCATGGGCATTAAGATACTGTATATGATATACCAGTTGGAAGAAGTGATTATGTAATGCTCAAGTTGATTATTTGGCAAAGGAGAACTTTTAAAGAGTAGAGGTGAGACAAGACTAGAGGAAATATAATTGTGGAAGTTACAAAAGCCTCAACAATTTGTATGGTAGGTTAGATTCTGTAAAATTGACATTGAAAGAGTACAAACATGAATACATCAAGTACCAAATACTGAGTGATTGGAAGAAAGAGGAAAGAATGATTAAGCAAAAAAATATTAAAAAGCAGTGAAGCTCAGAAATTCTGTGGTGAGCATCAGAGTTATAGATAGATAGAAACAGAAGGCACTCTAGCCAGCCAGCATATGCAAGATATGAAAGAACAAGAAATGAGTATAACAGGATGAGAAAGGAGGAACAAAGATAAAAGTAATGATGTGGATGAGGCTGGAGAAAATCGAAAACATTTCGGTAGATTCATCAGGAGTCATCATTCGGTTAAAGAGCAGCTGATTAAACTAAGGGATTCAGAGGGAAGAATTTTAGAGTTTGATGTAAGGATATGGGAGGAATAGATTGAGTTCAAAAGTGATTTCACATTAAAAGACAACATTGTAGCACCAGCACCGGAATGGGAATGAATTGAAATGGCAAGAAAAGATAGTGACAACAGTAATAGTCTTGACCCATACAAGGCTCAGGGGCCTGATGAGATTTCATCATGTGCACTGAAGTTGTATGCAGATTTGCTGTTCAGACCTTTTGAAATACTGTTCAAGAAGATAAGCTACAGCTTATATCCTTAACTCAGAAGTGTCCAAACAGGGTTTTGACCATTGCTCTTGTTTTATAGTAGGTCATGAACACCTTTCTGTTGTATCCATCTTAATAGAATGTTAATGGAATAAAATCCTTAATCTTTCTAAAGATCACAATAGACTGTCTGTGGTTTGTTTGGTATGGTATTTTGAGAAAGACATTAACATGACACTGTGTGCTGGCCTCCCCGTTTGACAGGACATTTGAACCTTTCAGAACTTTCTGATGGTTATTTAACCAGTATTGATCTTGAAACATTCATAGAACCATCCTAAGAATGATTAGGAATGACAGATATGAAAGACTGAATGATGAATCCCTTTGTTGATATTTAGGTTGTAGACAGTCTTTACTGTCTGAAGTTTTCTATTTCTATAAGATATGTAGAAACAAATATCAGACTTAGATTTTTTTTTTTTTTTTTTTTTTTTTTTTTTTTTTGCCGCTGTCTCCCGCGTTTGCGAGGTAGCGCAAGGAAACAGACGAAAGATTTGGCCCAACCCACCCCCATACACATGTATATACATACGTCCACACACGCAAATATACATACCTACACAGCTTTCCATGGTTTACCCCAGACGCTTCACATGCCTTGATTCAATCCACTGACAGCACGTCAACCCCGGTATACCACATCGCTCCAATTCACTCTATTCCTTGCTCTCCTTTCACCCTCCTGCATGTTCAGGCCCCGATCACACAAAATCTTTTTCACTCCATCTTTCCACCTCCAATTTGGTCTCCCTCTTCTCCTCGTTCCCTCCACCTCTGACACATATATCCTCTTGATCAATCTTTCCTCACTCATTCTATCCATGTGACCAAACCATTTCAAAACACCCTCTTCTGCTCTCTCAACCACGCTCTTTTTATTTCCACACATCTCTCTTACCCTTACCTTACTTACTCGATCAAACCACCTCACACCACACATTGTCCTCAAACATCTCATTTCCAGCACATCCATCCTCCTGTGCACAACTCTATCCATAGTCCACGCCTCGCAACCATACAACATTGTTGGAACCACTATTCCTTCAAACATACCCGTTTTTGCTTTCCGAGATAATGTTCTCGACTTCCACACATTCTTCAAGGCTCCCAGAATTTTCGCCCCCTCCCCCACCCTATGATCCACTTCCGCTTCCATGTTTCCATCCGCTGCCAGATCCACTCCCAGATATCTAAAACACTTCACTTCCTCCAGTTTTTCTCCATTCAAACTCACCTCCCAATTGACTTGACCCTCAACCCTACTGTACCTATCAACCTTGCTCTTATTCACATTTACTCTTAACTTTCTTCTTTCACACACTTTGCCAAACTCAGTCACCAGCTTCTGCAGTTTCTCACATGAATCAGCCACCAGCGCTGTATCATCAGCGAACTACAACTGACTCACTTCCCAAGCTCTCTCATCCCCAACAGACTTCATCCTTGCCCCTCTTTCCAAAACTCTTGCATTCACCTCCCTAACAACCCCATCCATAAGCAAATTAAACAACCATGGAGACATCACACACCCCTGCCGCAAACCTACATTCACTGAGAACCAATCACTTTCCTCTCTTCCTACACGTACACATGCCTTACATCCTCGATAAAAACTTTTCACTGCTTCTAACAACTTGCCTCCCACACCATATATTCTTAATACCTTCCACAGAGCATCTCTATCAACTCTATCATATGCCTTTTCCAGATCCATAAATGCTACATACAAATCCATTTGCTTTTCTAAGTATTTCTCGCATACATTCTTCAAAACAAACACATGATCCACACATCCTCTACCACTTCTGAAACCACACTGCTCTTCCCCAATCTGATGCTCTGTACATGCCTTCACCCTCTCAATCAATACCCTCCCATACAATTTGCCAGGAATACTCATGTTCTCATGTTTTGTGAAATACAATTAGGTTAGAAAGTTCTTCTTTCCCCCTTTTATTTTTATCTTAGCAAACTAACGTATTGTCCAAGATGAAAATATGAGTGGTTATGTCTTTGTATGGAGTAATGCCCTAAGATCTGGATAGTTTTAACTTTTCATACTTACAACATGACGAGTTGAGACGAAGTAGTTTGACTTACAAACTCTCCTAAGCTAACTTCATACCTTTACATTCGTTCCATATGCTGCAATGTTGGTTCGCTTTCCCTCTTCAGTGGGTATTAGTTTGGTTTTTGCTCCTGGGGCCTGGATGTTTGTGTACTTCGACCACTAGTTAGACCATGCTGTACTTGGCAAGCTGCAACGTCACTTTATTATTGTGTTGCCATTGGTAACTCAAGGGTGGGCAATTTTGATAACTGTTTCTTTCCATACAGTTTGAAGCTTTGGAACTCTGTACTTTTTCATAGTTTTACCAGTAACTGTGACTTAGGATGTTTTGAAAAACAGATTTTCACTTCTTCCAGAGTTCTAGATACTTTTCTTTGTCTATTCTTTTTCCCTAGATTTAACTTTCAATATTGCAGATAAGGCCCAGCCTTGATGAGAACTTTTGTTCATAACTTGAGCCTTCGTATAGCATGGCTGAACTGTACATAATATTTTCACAGTAGTTTTTCTGGTACTTATTTGTCTTTTCAATTTCAGAACACATGTGAGGCTGCTAATGCCTTAAAGAAGATGACACTCTCTCGCGCAGTACGGTACCTTAAGAATGTAATCGCTAAGAAGGAGTGTGTTCCCTTCCGTGTGTATAATGAAATTTTATGGGTTTTAAAAAAACTGATTTTTTTAAAAAAGGTCAAACTCTAAAATTGAAAAATCTCTTAAAGTTTTAAAAAAGGGGTTTTAATTTTTCCCCAATAAATTTTTTCGGGGATTAAGGCATTTTTATAAAGGGGGAAATTTTTTCCCTTTAATTATTTTGCCAATTTTGGTAATAAATTTTTTTTTTAAATTTTTTTATGGGGGGGGGGGTAATCAATATTTTTAAAATCAATACAGCGGTGGAGAGAAGTTGAATACATTTTTTTGCTATAAACCAACTGGTGGCTGATTTGGGGGCCCTCAGTTGGAAGTTTGGTTTGGGGGTTGAGGTTAATGAAAAGGGTTATTATTTCTATTAAGGCAGGTCATTAATTTTTAAAGGGGAAAAAAGGGGGAATGAAATGTTTATACGTGGGGGTTTGGACGATCCCTTTTAACAGAAGTAAATTAGGGTTTGGTTTTTTTAGGTGTTTGTTTTTTTTGGGACTTTTCCTGGAACTTAAAATTGGGGGAAATTAAACAAACTGAAAAAAAAGGGGTACTTGAAAAAAATAGGGGTTTTCCAACTAATATTTGGGGCGGTATTATGGTTCAAAAAAAGGGGGGGTTTTGCTAAAGAAAGGAGGAAAATTTGGGGAGGGGGTTTTCCTAAGAATGTAAGGTAAGAAGATTTTTGGGAAAAAAAAGGGGGGTTGAAAACCCAAATAGGTTTTTAAAATTTTGGAATGGGGCATTAGGAAAATTAAAGGGGGGTTTCATGGGGAATGGGGGGAAAAAACCAAATTTAAAAATTAAAAAATTTTTGTGGGGTGAAATGGGGATAAAGGGGTGAAGGAAAAGTGTTAAAAATGGTTACCGGGTAAGTTGTAAGGGGAGGAAATTTGGTTGGGTTAACCCAGGAAAGGTTTTTGGGGGTTGGAAAGGGAGGGGTTGGATTAAAAGAAGTAAGTGGGGAAGAAAGTGGTTTTTTTTTTTTTTTTTAGTATGAAAATTTTGGAGGGAGGGGGAAAACATGGGGGGGGGGCGGGGGAAGAAAAAAGGAGGGGAATTAGACATTGAATTTTGTTAGTCTTTTGGTTTTAATTTTGTTAAATGAAAGGGTTTTTTCTGTGGGGGGACTTGTTGTATATACATGGTAGGGGGGGTTTGGGGCCCACCCTTTGTTTTTTTCCTACGCAAAACCTTGCAAACGGGGGAACACAACAGAAAAAATTTCATTTTGGAAGTTGCATGATGTTTACTTTTTGGTATCAAGTATTATAGATCAGCGATTATGAAAAAGCTTTTAAAGAAAAACAAACCAAAAATAGCATCGAAAATTGATAAGTTTATAAAAAATTTCATTGCAATTTTTTTCCCTTTATGTAGTGTTTTGTAATATAAAATAGAAAGTTTGTTATAGGAAAGATAGGATATTTACTGTTTGTTTGCAATTTTTTATAGCAACCATTTTAAATAGATGCCCGGGAAAAAATTGGAAATTGATATTGTAGATAACAAGTGTGGTGATGTGAGAAGGAGAGGAGTATATTTTGAAGGTTTGTTTGAAGTGTTTGATGATAGAGTGGCAGATATGGGTGTTTTGGGGGAGGGGGTGTGCAAATAGAGGGGTTTGGAAAATGATTTGGTAAACAGAGAAAGGGGAGAAAAGCTTTGCGGGAAAATGAAAGCCGGGAAGGCAGCAGGTTTGGATGGTATTTCAGTGGAATTTATTAAAAAAGGGGGGGACTGTATTGTTAACTGGTTTGGAAGGTTATTTAATGTATGTATGACTCATGGTGAGGTGCCTGAGGATTGGGGGAATGCTCATAGTGCCCCCTTTTACAAAGGCAAAGGGATAAGGTGAGTGCCAAATTTTTAGAGGTATAAGTTTGTTGAGTATTCCTGGTAAATTATATGGGGGGATTGATTGAGAGGGGGAAGGCATGTACAGAGCACAGATTGGGGGAAAAGCAGTGTGTTTCAGAAGGGTAGAGGGTTTGGGGGACAGGTGTTTGCTTTGAAGAATGTATGTGAGAATACTTTGAAAACAAAAGGATTTTTATGTAGATTTTTTTGGTCTGGAAAGGGATAAAGAGTTGATAGAGATGCTCGTGAAAATATTAAAAATATGGGGTGGGAGGCAATTGTTAGAAGCATGAAAAGTTTTTTTTCGAGGATGTAAGGGATGTTAAGGGTAGGAAGAGAGGGAAAGGATTGGGTTTTCGGGGAAGTAGGTTTGCGGCAGGGTGTGTGAAAAATCTCCATGGGTTTTTTAAATTTGTTTATGGATGGGGTTTTAGGGAGGTGAATGCAAATTTTTGGGAAAAGAGGGGCAAGTATGCAGCTGTTGTGGATGAGAGAGTTTGGGAAAAGTGAGTAGTTGTAGTTCGCTGATGATACAGCATGGGGGCCCGGGTTTTTGTGTGAAAAACTGCAGAAGTTGCTACTGATTTTGGGAAAAGTGTGTGAAAAAAAGAAAGTTAAGGGGTTAAGTGTGAATAAGAGAAGGTTATTAGGTCCCTTAGGGTTGGGGGACAGGTCAATTGGGAGGTAAGTTTGAATGGAAAAAAATGGAGGAAGTAAAAATTTTTTAGATATCTGTGAGTGGATTTGGCAGGGGATGGAACCATGGAAGCGGGAAGTGAATCATAGTGTGTGTGTGTTTTGGGGTGTGTGTGTTTGTGGGGAGGGGCAAGTTCTGGAAGCGTTGAAGAATGTGGGGGGAATTTTGAGAACTTATTCGGAAAGCAAAAAGGGGTTTATGTTTGAAGGAATAGTGGTTCCAACGTTATATGGTTCCCGAGGCATGGGCTTTTGGATGGAGTTAGAGGAGGGTGGATTTTGGCTGGAAATGAGATGTTTAGGACAATATGGGGTTTGTGAGGTGGTTTGATCAAAGTAAGTAATGTAAGGGAAAGAGAAATGTGGGGAAAATTAAAGAGAGTGTGGTTGAGAGACAGAATAGGGTGTTTTGAAAAGGGGTTTTTGGTCACTTTGGAGAGAAAAATTAGGAAAGTTTGGGAACCAAGAGGATATGTGTCAGGGGTTGGAGGGAATGAGAAGTGGGAAACCAAATTGGGGGTGGAAAAAGATGGAGTGAAAAAGATTTTGGTGATGGGGGCCCTGAACATGCAGGAGGGTAAAAGGCGTGAAAGGGGGAATAGAGTGAATTAAAAAGGGATGGGGTTTATACCGGGGTAACGTGCTGTAAACCAGGGCATTTGAAGTGTCGGGGGTTAAACCATGGAAAGTTTGTGGGGGGGCCTGGATGGGGAAAAGGGAGCTTTTGGTTTCGGTTATTATTACTGACAGCTAGAGACTAAAGGGGGTGAACGAAAGGGGCCCTTTGTTGTTTTTTCCTAGCGCTATTTGTTCCGGGGGGGGAAAAAAGGGGGTTGTTATTTTCATTTGGTATGGGTTTATGGGAATAAAAATTTAAAGGGAAAAAAAGCCCTTGTGAAATTATGAAATTTAAAAAAATTTTTTGTTTTATTTTCCTTTTGATTTTTGAAATTTTGAAAAAGTTAAAATTTTTGTTTAAAAAAGAAAATATTTACTGTTTTTTTGCAAAATTTTTAGCAACCATTTGTAAATAGTGCCTGGAAAAAAGTTGGAAATTGATATTGTAGATAACAAGTAGTTGGGGAGTGGAAGGGGGATGGGGTGAGTATTTTGAAGGTTTGTTGAATGTGTTTGATGATAGGTGGCAGATATAGGGTGTTTTGGTCCGAGGTGGTGTGCAAAGTGAGAGGGTTAGGGAAAATGATTTGATAAACAGAGAAGAGGTAGTAAAAGCTTTGCGGAAGATGAAAGCCGGCAAGGCAGCAGGTTTGGATGGTATTGCAGTGGAATTTATTAAAAAAGGGGGTGACTGTATTGTTAACTGGTTGGTAAGGTTATTTAATGTATGTATGACTCATGGTGAGGTGCCTGAGGATTGGCGGAATGCGTGCATAGTGCCATTGTACAAAGGCAAAGGGGATAAGAGTGAGTGCTCAAATTACAGAGGTATAAGTTTGTTGAGTATTCCTGGGAAATTCTATGGGAAAGGTATTGATTGAGAGTGTGAAGGCATGTACAGAGCATCAGATTGGGGAAAAACAGTGTGGTTTCAGAAGTGGTAGAGGATGTGTGGATCAGGTGTTTGCTTTGAAGAATGTATGGGAGAAATACTTAGAAAAGCAAATGGATTTGTATGTAGTATTTATGGCTCTGGAGAAGGCATCTGAAAGAGTTGATAGAGATGCTCTGTGGAAAGTATTAAGAATATATGGTGTGGGAGGTAAGTTGTTAGAAGCAATGAAAAGTTTTTATCGAGGATGTAAGGCATGTGTATGAGTAGGAAGAGAGGAAAGTGATTGGTTCTCAGTGAATGTAGGTTTGCGGCAAGGGTGTGTGAAGTCTCCATAGTTGTTTAATTTGTTTATGGATGGGGTTGTTAGGGAGGTGAATGCAATAGTTTTGGAAAGAGGGGCAAGTATGCAGTCTGTTGTGGATGAGAGAGCTTGGGAAGTGAGTCAGTTGTAGTTCGCTGATGATACAGCACTGGTGGCTGATTTGTGTGAGAAAACTGCAGAAGTTGCTGACTGAGTTTGGTAAAGTGTGTGAAAGAAGAAAGTTAAGAGTAAGTGTGAATAAGAGCAAGGTTATTAGGTACAATAGGGTTGAGGGACAGGTCAATTGGGAGGTAAGTTTGAATGGAGAAAAACTGGAGGAAGTGAAATGTTTTAGATATCTGGGAGTGGATCTGGCAGCGGATGGAACCATGGAAGCAGAAGTGAATCATAGTGTGTGTGTGTGTGTGTGTTTGTGGAGGGGCAAGTTCTGGAAGCGTTGAAGAATGTGTGGAAGTTGAGAACATTATCTCGGAAAGCAAAAATGGGTATGCTTGAAGGAATAGTGGTTCCAACGTTATATGGTTGCGAGGCATGGGCTATTGATAGAGTTCAGAGGAGGGTGGATGTGCTGGAAATGAGATGTTTGAGGACAATATGTGGTGTGAGGTGGTTTGATCGAGTAAGTAATGTAAGGGTAAGAGAGATGTGTGGAAATAAAGAGAGTGTGGTTGAGAGAGCAGAATAGGGTGTTTTGAAATGGTTTGGTCACATGGAGAGAACGAATTAGGAAAGATTGACCAAGAGGATATGTGTCAGAGGTGGAGGGAATGAGAAGTGGGAAACCAAATTGGAGGTGGAAAGATGGAGTGAAAAAGATTTTGAGTGATCGGGGCCTGAACATGCAGGAGGGTGAAAGGCGTGCAAGGAATAGAGTGAATTAGAACGATGTGGAGATCCGGGGTCAACGTGCTGTCACAGGCATGTGAAGTGTCTGGGTTAACCATGGAAAGTTGTGTGGGGCCTGGATGTGGAAAGGGAGCTGTGGTTTCGGTTCATTATTACATGACAGCTAGAGACTGAGTGTGAACGAAAGTGGCCTTTGTTGTTTTTTCCTAGCGCTACCTTGCTAACGCGGGAGACAGCAACAGCAAAAATTCATATTAGTGAAGTTGCTATGATGTTTACTATTTGGTATGCAGAGTATTATAGATCAGTCGATTATGAACAAGCTTTTAAAGATAAACATAGACCAAAAATAGCATCGCAAATTGATAAGTATTATAAAAAATTTCATTGTCATTAGTTATTTCCTTTATGTAGTGTCTTTGTAATAGTAAAGATATGAAAGTTTGTTATAGGAAAGATAGGATATTTACTGTTTGTTTGCAATATTTTATAGCAACCATTTGTAAATAGATGCCTGGAAAAAAGTTGGAAATTGATATTGTAGATAACAAGTAGTGGTGATGTGAGAAGGAGATGGAGTGAGTATTTTGAAGGTTTGTTGAATGTGTTTGATGATAGAGTGGCAGATATAGGGTGTTTTGGTCGAGGTGGTGTGCAAAGTGAGAGGGTTAGGGAAAATGATTTGGTAAACAGAGAAGAGGTAGTAAAAGCTTTGCGGAAGATGAAAGCCGGCAAGGCAGCAGGTTTGGATGGTATTGCAGTGGAATTTATTAAAAAAGGGGGTGACTGTATTGTTAACTGGTTGGTAAGGTTATTTAATGTATGTATGACTCATGGTGAGGTGCCTGAGGATTGGCGGAATGCGTGCATAGTGCCATTGTACAAAGGCAAAGGGGATAAGAGTGAGTGCTCAAATTTCAGAGGTATAAGTTTGTTGAGTATTCCTGGTAAATTATATGGGAGGTATTGATTGAGAGGGTGAAGGCATGTACAGAGCATCAGATTGGGGAAGAGCAGTGTGGTTTCAGAAGTGGTAGAGGATGTGTGGATCAGGTGTTTGCTTTGAAGAATGTATGTGAGAAATACTTAGAAAAGCAAATGGATTTGTATGTAGTATTTATGGCTCTGGAGAAGGCATCTGAAAGAGTTGATAGAGATGCTCTGTGGAAAGTATTAAGAATATATGGTGTGGGAGGCAAGTTGTTAGAAGCAATGAAAAAGTTTTTATCGAGGATGTAAGGCATGTGTATGAGTAGGAAGAGAGGAAAGTGATTGGTTCTCAGTGAATGTAGGTTTGCGGCAGGGGTGTGTGATGTCTCCATGGTTGTTTAATTTGTTTATGGATGGGGTTGTTAGGGAGGTGAATGCAAGAGTTTTGGAAAGAGGGGCAAGTATGCAGTCTGTTGTGGATGAGAGAGCTTGGGAAGTGAGTCAGTTGTAGTTCGCTGATGATACAGCACTGGTGGCTGATTTGTGTGAGAAACTGCAGAAGTTGCTGACTGAGTTTGGTAAAGTGTGTGAAAGAAGAAAGTTAAGAGTAAGTGTGAATAAGAGCAAGGTTATTAGGTACAATAGGGTTGAGGGACAGGTCAATTGGGAGGTAAGTTTGAATGGAGAAAAACTGGAGGAAGTGAAATGTTTTAGATATCTGTGAGTGGATTTGGCAGCGGATGGAACCATGGAAGCAGAAGTGAATCATAGTGTGTGTGTGTGTGTGTGTGTGTGTGTGTGTGTGTTTGTGGAGGGGCAAGTTCTGGAAGCGTTGAAGAATGTGTGGAAGTTGAGAACATTATCTCGGAAAGCAAAAATGGGTATGCTTGAAGGAATAGTGGTTCCAACGTTATATGGTTGCGAGGCATGGGCTATTGATAGAGTTCAGAGGAGGGTGGATGTGCTGGAAATGAGATGTTTGAGGACAATATGTGGTGTGAGGTGGTTTGATCGAGTAAGTAATGTAAGGGTAAGAGAGATGTGTGGAAATAAAGAGAGTGTGGTTGAGAGAGCAGAATAGGGTGTTTTGAAATGGTTTGGTCACATGGAGAGAACGAATTAGGAAAGATTGACCAAGAGGATATGTGTCAGAGGTGGAGGGAATGAGAAGTGGGAAACCAAATTGGAGGTGGAAAGATGGAGTGAAAAAGATTTTGAGTGATCGGGGCCTGAACATGCAGGAGGGTGAAAGGCGTGCAAGGAATAGAGTGAATTAGAACGGAGTGTGGTATACCGGGGTCAACGTGCTGTCACAGGCATGTGAAGTGTCTGGGTTAACCATGGAAAGTTGTGTGGGGCCTGGATGTGGAAAGGGAGCTGTGGTTTCGGTTCATTATTACATGACAGCTAGAGACTGAGTGTGAACGAAAGTGGCCTTTGTTGTTTTTTCCTAGCGCTACTTGCTAACGCGGGAGACAGCACCGCAAAATTTCTATTATGGAAGTTTGCTATGATGTTTACTATTTGGTATGCAGAGTATTATAGATCAGTCGATTATGAACAAGCTTTTAAAGATAAACATAGACCAAAAATAGCATCGCAAATTGATAAGTATTATAAAAAATTTCATTGTCATTAGTTATTTCCTTTATGTAGTGTCTTTGTAATAGTAAAGATATGAAAGTTTGTTATAGGAAAGATAGGATATTTACTGTTTGTTTGCAATATTTTATAGCAACCATTTGTAAATAGATGCCTGGAAAAAAGTTGGAAATTGATATTGTAGATAACAAGTAGTGGTGATGTGAGAAGGAGATGGAGTGAGTATTTTGAAGGTTTGTTGAATGTGTTTGATGATAGAGTGGCAGATATAGGGTGTTTTGGTCGAGGTGGTGTGCAAAGTGAGAGGGTTAGGGAAAATGATTTGGTAAACAGAGAAGAGGTAGTAAAAGCTTTGCGGAAGATGAAAGCCGGCAAGGCAGCAGGTTTGGATGGTATTGCAGTGGAATTTATTAAAAAAGGGGGTGACTGTATTGTTAACTGGTTGGTAAGGTTATTTAATGTATGTATGACTCATGGTGAGGTGCCTGAGGATTGGCGGAATGCGTGCATAGTGCCATTGTACAAAGGCAAAGGGGATAAGAGTGAGTGCTCAAATTTCAGAGGTATAAGTTTGTTGAGTATTCCTGGTAAATTATATGGGAGGTATTGATTGAGAGGGTGAAGGCATGTACAGAGCATCAGATTGGGGAAGAGCAGTGTGGTTTCAGAAGTGGTAGAGGATGTGTGGATCAGGTGTTTGCTTTGAAGAATGTATGTGAGAAATACTTAGAAAAGCAAATGGATTTGTATGTAGTATTTATGGCTCTGGAGAAGGCATCTGAAAGAGTTGATAGAGATGCTCTGTGGAAAGTATTAAGAATATATGGTGTGGGAGGTAAGTTGTTAGAAGCAATGAAAAGTTTTTATCGAGGATGTAAGGCATGTGTATGAGTAGGAAGAGAGGAAAGTGATTGGTTCTCAGTGAATGTAGGTTTGCGGCAAGGGTGTGTGAAGTCTCCATAGTTGTTTAATTTGTTTATGGATGGGGTTGTTAGGGAGGTGAATGCAATAGTTTTGGAAAGAGGGGCAAGTATGCAGTCTGTTGTGGATGAGAGAGCTTGGGAAGTGAGTCAGTTGTAGTTCGCTGATGATACAGCACTGGTGGCTGATTTGTGTGAGAAACTGCAGAAGTTGCTGACTGAGTTTGGTAAAGTGTGTGAAAGAAGAAAGTTAAGAGTAAGTGTGAATAAGAGCAAGGTTATTAGGTACAATAGGGTTGAGGGACAGGTCAATTGGGAGGTAAGTTTGAATGGAGAAAAACTGGAGGAAGTGAAATGTTTTAGATATCTGTGAGTGGATTTGGCAGCGGATGGAACCATGGAAGCAGAAGTGAATCATAGTGTGTGTGTGTGTGTTTGTGGAGGGGCAAGTTCTGGAAGCGTTGAAGAATGTGTGGAAGTTGAGAACATTATCTCGGAAAGCAAAAATGGGTATGCTTGAAGGAATAGTGGTTCCAACGTTATATGGTTGCGAGGCATGGGCTATTGATAGAGTTCAGAGGAGGGTGGATGTGCTGGAAATGAGATGTTTGAGGACAATATGTGGTGTGAGGTGGTTTGATCGAGTAAGTAATGTAAGGGTAAGAGAGATGTGTGGAAATAAAGAGAGTGTGGTTGAGAGAGCAGAATAGGGTGTTTTGAAATGGTTTGGTCACATGGAGAGAACGAATTAGGAAAGATTGACCAAGAGGATATGTGTCAGAGGTGGAGGGAATGAGAAGTGGGAAACCAAATTGGAGGTGGAAAGATGGAGTGAAAAAGATTTTGAGTGATCGGGGCCTGAACATGCAGGAGGGTGAAAGGCGTGCAAGGAATAGAGTGAATTAGAACGATGTGGAGATCCGGGGTCAACGTGCTGTCACAGGCATGTGAAGTGTCTGGGTTAACCATGGAAAGTTGTGTGGGGCCTGGATGTGGAAAGGGAGCTGTGGTTTCGGTTCATTATTACATGACAGCTAGAGACTGAGTGTGAACGAAAGTGGCCTTTGTTGTTTTTTCCTAGCGCTACTTGCTAACGCGGGAGACAGCAACAGCAAAAATTCATATAGAGAAGTTGCTATGATGTTTACTATTTGGTATGCAGAGTATTATAGATCAGTCGATTATGAACAAGCTTTTAAAGATAAACATAGACCAAAAATAGCATCGCAAATTGATAAGTATTATAAAAAATTTCATTGTCATTAGTTATTTCCTTTATGTAGTGTCTTTGTAATAGTAAAGATATGAAAGTTTGTTATAGGAAAGATAGGATATTTACTGTTTGTTTGCAATTTTTTATAGCAACCATTTGTAAATAGATGCCTGGAAAAAAGTTGGAAATTGATATTGTAGATAACAAGTAGTGGTGATGTGAGGAATGGAGTGAGTAAAAAAAAAAAAAAAAAAAAAAAAAAAAAAAAAAAAAAAAAAAAAAAAAAAAAAAAAAAAAAAAAAAAAAAAAAAAAAAAAAAAAAAAAAAAAAAAAAAAAAAAAAAAAAAAAAAAAAAAAAAAAAAAAAAAAAAAAAAAAAAAAAAAAAAAAAAAAAAAAAAAAAAAAAAAAAAAAAAAAAAAAAAAAAAAAAAAAAAAAAAAAAAAAAAAAAAAAAAAAAAAAAAAAAAAAAAAAAAAAAAAAAAAAAAAAAAAAAAAAAAAAAAAAAAAAAAAAAAAAAAAAAAAAAAAAAAAAAAAAAAAAAAAAAAAAAAAAAAAAAAAAAAAAAAAAAAAAAAAAAAAAAAAAAAAAAAAAAAAAAAAAAAAAAAAAAAAAAAAAAAAAAAAAAAAAAAAAAAAAAAAAAAAAAAAAAAAAAAAAAAAAAAAAAAAAAAAAAAAAAAAAAAAAAAAAAAAAAAAAAAAAAAAAAAAAAAAAAAAAAAAAAAAAAAAAAAAAAAAAAAAAAAAAAAAAAAAAAAAAAAAAAAAAAAAAAAAAAAAAAAAAAAAAAAAAAAATAAAAACTAAAAACTAATATAAAAACAAATAATATAAATGTATATTAATAAAGTTTAAAAAATAAAAAAAACATACAATAATAAAAAAAAAATTTGTAATGGATTCAGAGACTGGTTTACTGGGAGAAATTAGCCTGCAGTATTAAATGGCAAAGCCTAAGATTGGCTGCACATAATGAGTGGTGTGCCACAGAAGTCAGTCCTAAGCCCAGTTCCTCTCATAATATACATTCATCTTCAAATTTACTGATGATACTCAACTAGGAGGTAGAGCTTTAAACAGGCAGGACTGTGAAATGATTCTATGAGATCTTAACAGACTAGAAGAGTGTTCAGACAGATGGCAAATGAGGTTTAATGTTTTTTTTTTTTTTTTTTCTGCTGTCTCCCACGTTTGCGAGGTAGCGCAAGGAAACAGACGAAAGAAATGGCCCAACCCACCCCCATACACATGTATATACATACGTCCACACACGCAAATATACATACCTACACAGCTTTCCATGGTTTACCCCAGACGCTTCACATGCCTTGATTCAATCCACTGACAGCACGTCAACCCCGGTATACCACATCGCTCCAATTCACTCTATTCCTTGCCCTCCTTTCACCCTCCTGCATGTTCAGGCCCCGATCACACAAAATCTTTCCACCTCCAATTTGGTCTCCCTCTTCTCCTCGTTCCCTCCACCTCCGACACATATATCCTCTTGGTCAATCTTTCCTCACTCATTCTCTCCATGTGCCCAAACCATTTCAAAACACCCTCTTCTGCTCTCTCAACCACGCTCTTTTTATTTCCACACATCTCTCTTACCCTTACGTTACTTACTCGATCAAACCACCTCACACCACACATTGTCCTCAAACATCTCATTTCCAGCACATCCATCCTCCTGCGCACAACTCTATCCATAGCCCACGCCTCGCAACCATACAACCATACAACATTGTTGGAACCACTATTCCTTCAAACATGCCCATTTTTGCTTTCCGAGATAATGTTCTCGACTTCCACACATTCTTCAAGGCTCCCAGAATTTTCGCCCCCTCCCCCACCCTATGATCCACTTCCACTTCCATGGTTCCATCCGCTGCCAGATCCACTCCCAGATATAAAACACTTCACTTCCTCCAGTTTTTCTCCATTCAAACTCACCTCCCAATTGACTTGACCCTCAACCCTACTGTTCCTAATAACCTTGCTCTTATTCACATTTACTCTTAACTTTCTTCTTTCACACACTTTACCAAACTCAGTCACCAGCTTCTGCAGTTTCTCACATGAATCAGCCACCAGCGCTGTATCATCAGCGAACAACAACTGACTCGCTTCCCAAGCTCTCTCATCCCCAACAGACTTCATACTTGCCCCTCTTTCCAAAACTCTTGCATTCACCTCCTTAACAACCCCATCCATAAACAAATTAAACAACCATGGAGACATCACACACCCCTGACGCAAACCTACATTCACTGAGAACCAATCACTTTCCTCTCTTCCTACACGTACACATGCCTTACATCCTCGATAAAAACTTTTCACTGCTTCTAACAACTTGCCTCCCACACCATATATTCTTAATACCTTCCACAGAGCATCTCTATGTAGACAGGTGTAAAGTTGTGCTCTCTGGAGACAAGAATATTTATGACTACAAACTATTTAGAAACTAATTAGAATAAATTCAGAAAAGGACCTTAGCAACAATCTAAAGTACATTAAACCAAGTTAAAAAAAAAAAAAAAATCAAATGTTAGGTTTCATAGCCAGGAACATAGATTACAAGATACCAAAACAATTTTAACACTATAATTCTTTAGTAAGACCATACCTTGAACATGCAGTATAGTTTTGGTCCCCAGGCTATAAAAAAAGATGAAAAATTAGAGCAAGTACAAAGATGTGTGACAAAATTGATCACATCCTGTACAAATCTGGCATACGAAGAGAGGCTTAAAGATTGGATCTCTTATCCCCCAAGAAGCATAGACTTCACGGTGACAATTCAAGTGTTCAGAGTTCTGAACAAGTTTGATAAGGTAAATCATGAACATCTTTTCGAAATACAAGAAAATGCAGTTACCAGGACAAATGGAATAAAACTCAAGCTAAAAGGTGTGGTACTGATGTGGGAAAAAGCATTATTTCATATAGGTGTGTTCAGCACTGGAATAAGTTACTGTCTGACAGTGAATGCTAAGACTGTAGATACCTTCAAAAGTCATTCAGACAAATATTTACAGATTCGGATATACTCTTAAGGAAAGCTCCAGAAAAAAAAACCATGAATGACATCAGTAATGAGAACAGTAGAAGGAAGAAAGCTCCAGAAAAAAACTATGAATGACAGCAGTAATGAGGACAGTAGAAGGCTGATGTGTAACTGTGGGTAGTTAATGGTAGCTTAAAGATGACTGCTGAATGGAATTACATTTTCTTTTTACTCTTTTCCCCTAGACAACCCAGTCATGCGCCAATCAGGCCTCCTGTTCTGTCTTTCTCATGTAAACTTGTGTAAATTTGACATAGTATTCTATTTCATGTTTTAGGTGTACATAAAGATGAAACATTTTCACCTAGTTTCGAGTCTTTGTGAAAGTCGTCAAATTATATCATTCATTACTTGGAGGAGATGGAAGGATGGACTGGAAGCAGCTTTAGGGTATCAGTATTTGAACATAGAGGGTGATATGCATGTATGCGATAGAAGTATGATTTTATTTTTTTTACTGGGACTGAACAAGGGTAATTGAATCTGTCAAAGTAAACCATAGAATGGTGTGTGGTTTTTGGCTGTTGATGGTAGCTTCTGGTTTCAGGACATTTTACGTTAGCTATATGCACTTGAGTCTGTTCATTTGTTTATGCAAATGAGTCTTTATTTGTTTATGCAAATGTGTTTGTTCATTTGTTTCAGATGCTACCGTCCACTGGTGGGGAAAGCATGTAGACATAAAAAGTTAATTATTCAGTCAATTATTTGAATACATTACATGTAATTTTTTCAGGCCAAAGTTTGGGGTGTGACCCAAGGTAGATGGCCAAAGAAGAGTGCTCGCTTCCTGTTAGATCTGCTGAAGAATGCAGAGAGCAATGCACAGTACAAGGTAAGTTTAGTGGTCAGGTTTCATGTATTAAGGTGTAATTTTCATATTCTACCAAATTTCCTGGAAAATTTGAAAATGATAGAGTTGATAGAGAGGCATTATATTAAGATTATATGGTGTGGGAGGCAAGTTGTTAGAAGCAGTGAAAAGTTTTTATCGAGGATGTAAGGCATGTGTGCATGTAGGAAGAGAGGAAAGTGATTGGTTCTCAGTGAATGTAGGTTTGTGGCAGGGGTGTGTGATGTCTCCATGGTTGTTTAATTTGTTTATGGATGGGGTTGTTAGGGAGGTGAATGCAAGAGTTTTGGAAAGAGGGGAAAGTATGCAGTGTGTTGTGGATGAGAGAGCTTAGGAAGTGAGTCAGTTGTTGTTCGCTGATGATACAGCGCTGGTGGCTGATTCATGAAAGAAACTGCAGAAGCTGGTGACTGAGTTTGGTAAAGTGTGAAAAAAGAAAGCTGAGAGTAAATGTGAATAAGAGCAAGGTCAAGTCAATTGGGAGGTAAGTTTGAATGAAGAAAAATTGGAGTAAGTGAAATGTTTTAGATATCTGGGAGTGGATTTGGCAGCAGATGGAACCATGGAAGCGGAAGTGAACCATAGGATGGGGGAGGGGGCGAAAATTCTGGGAGTGTTGAAGAATGTTTGGAAGTCGAGAACATTATCTCGGAAAGTAAAAATGGGTATGTTTGAAGGAATAGTGGTTCCAACAATGTTGTATGGTTGCGAGGTGTGGGCTATGGATAGAGTTGTGTGGAGGAGGGTAGATGTGCTGCAAATGAGATGTTTGAGGACAATATGTGGTGTGAGGTGGTTTGATCGATTAAGTAATGTAAGGGTAAGAGAGATGTGTGGTAATAAAAAGAGTGTGGTTGAGAGAGCAGAAGAGGGTGTTTTAAAGTGGTTTGGTCACCTGGAGAGAATGAGTGAGAAAAGATTGACAAAGAGGATATGCGTGTCAGAAGTGGAGGGAACGAGGAGAAGTGGGAGACCAAATTGGAGGTGGAAAGATGGAGTAGAAAAGATTTTGAGTGATCGGGGCCTGAACATGCAGGAGGGTGAAAGGCGTGCAAGGAATAGAGTGAATTGTAACGATGTGGTGTACCGGGGTCTGTGGATTGAACCAGGGCATGTGAAGTGTCTGGGGTAAACTATGGAAAATTGTGTGGGGCCTGGATGTGGAAAGGGAGCTGTGGTTTCAGTGCATTATTACATGACAGCTAGAGACTGAGTGTGAAGAATGTGGCCTTTGTTGTTATTTCCTAGCGCTACCTCGCACACATGACGGGGGAGGGGCTTATTATTTCATGTGTGGCGAGGTGGCGATGGGAATGAATAAAGGCAGACAGTATGCATTATGTACATATGTATATATGTATATGTCTGTGTGTGTATATATATGTATACATTGAGATGTATAGTTATGTATATTTGCTTGTGTGGACGTGTATGTATATACATGTGTATGTGGGTGGGTTGGGCCATTCTTTCGTCTGTTTCCTTGCGCTACCTTGCTAACGCGGGAGACAGCGACAAAGCAGAATAGAAAATGATAAATAAAATTTTGCAAGGTTTTTAGTTTATATTTACTATATTTACTGCTGCATTTGGTAATTGTTGATACCTCCATAGGGTCTTGAAGTCGATCACTTGGTGATAGAACACATTTTGGTACAACGAGCACGTCAAATGCGTCGTCGCACTTATCGAGCTCATGGTCGTATTAATCCATTCATGTCTTCACCGTGCCACATTGAGGTTATCCTAGCTGAAAAGGAGCAAGTTGTGGCTAAGGCCCAAGATGAGCCAGTAAAGAAGAAGGTTTCCAAGAAGAAACTTGCTCGCCAAAAGCTTATGGCTGCAAGGGAATAGTTAGTAACATCACAATAAATGAAAATTACATTTGTAGTTTGATTATCCAGAATTTGATGATGGTGGTAGTGAATAATAGGTACAGTTGATTAATGCTGTATCATTTTGCATCTGTAAATAGAAAAATTATAACTTATTTTCTTTTTTACGTGAAGTCCTTACAAGGAATCTATTGATTGTTCAGGCAGAGGTGCAGTCACTTAACTAGATTTTGGATTGCAATTTCCTTGAAATTACACTCCTCCATTGCAGGACAAAAAATATTTAGAAATGCTTCCTTGCAGATTATATTATAATCAAGAAAGTACCCCCAGGAATTTGTATGCACTCATCTGTGTTGTTGGAGATTGATAGTGGATGGGGTATGGCCTTGGATAGGTGGCACCACTGTTTATCAGTGTAATTATACAATCATTGTGGCTTTTTTTTCTAGGCCTGATTTTGTTTTAAATACTGCAAACCCAGTCACTGTTTTTTCTGGGCCTGATTTCAATTTCCATGCATATGTTATTTTTTCAGATTTGCTTTATATGTAACATTTGGGGATGGGGAGAAAGAATACTTCCCACGTATTCCATATGTGTCACAGGTGACTAAAAGTGGTGGGAGCAGGAGGCTGGAAAGCCTCCCCTCCAGTTTTTACTTTAAACAATATATAATCCAAAGAATTTTAATAATCTAAAACAGAAATGTGTTGGTAGCAGTCAGGATGGTACAGGATACAGAAAACTGATATTCTCAGAAATGTTAAAGTGCTGATAATGAGGGATTTCATGTAAAATTTAGATTCTCATGACGCTAGGGTTAGAGGGGATGGTGCGCCATCTTTACTAGAGCTTAACATATTAACATGGATATTGAGAATTTATACATGGTGAACAATTTAGAAAAAGGGTTCATGTAATGCTTAAATTGACTGTAAAGAGAAAGTTAAAGGAGCAGAGGTGAGACTAGACCTTTACAGTAACTATAAGCAGATAAAAAGAAGACATTTGCTCACATCTCTTCTCTAGCTGTTATGTGTAATGCTTTGAAACGTACACACACACACACAACCAGGCCCTGCAGACGTTTCTGAAGTTTTCCCCAGCTGTTTAAGGTGCAAAAGATGAGAGTATACAGCATGTTATCCCCTTGTATGCCTCATTGCTCCAATTCATTCTATCCTGTGCACACCTTTCACACTCCTGCACATTCAGGCCCTGACCACTAGATATATTTTCCCTCCATGTTTCCATCTCTTTGCCCCTATACTTCTGAGACATTCTTTTTGTCATACTCTCTTTGCTTATTCTCAGCCTAGAGAATGGATGTGAGCGCATGAGGCCTTTTATATGTTTTTCCTGATACTACCTCTGTGACTTAGGAAACAGTGAGCAAGTTTGAAAAACAAAACTTTTGTTTTGGTGGTGTTATGTACTTCAGGAAATTGCAAAGGGTACAATAGGTTAGGCAGCAGTGATGGTGTGGGTAGTAGTAATGATTACATCTTTTGCAATTGCTGTGCACCGCTTCGCCCTGGCTGAAGAGATGAGGTATTAAGTGCGGGGGTGTCATGTTTCAGGTTGCTGGTTGTCTGCCCATCAATATCCCCTTACCTCAAGGCAGAGCAACCTGAAGCCGTCAAAACAGACTCAGGCATATAGTCGCTGCTATCAGATTCAGGGTTGTTGTTATACTTGCCATTCTATTCACAGTGTGCTACGGCATTGTCAGGTTTTTCTTTATTTTAAGCCATCACCAGATGCTGATGAAATGCATACATGTAATGGGATTGAGCAATGTGTCATGTTTTCTATAGTCTTAAGTATTTTGTACCATAGCAACACTGCACACCACATTGCATATTTTTTACAGAGGAATGATATGTTTATCATATGCACGGGTATTTATTGTAGACACATCAGTGATTCACACAGTCATGGTTACAAGTTTGAATTTGGGAAATACTGTAAGATATACCTATAAACACAATATATAAACACTTTACAAAGAGTTCAACTGGAGAATGTTGCTGCACAATGGAAGAGGGGAGTGTGCGTGTGAGGAATTAGAGAAAATTTGTTGAGGGTTTGCGCACAATAAACTGCTGGTAGGTAACTAATGTGTTAATGCAGGTTGCCATATATCTCAGTAGAGTTGAACTACCTTGGGAGAGGATGTGTGAGGAATGAAGTAAGATAGTGTCAGGCATGAATCAAAATTCCTTTTTGCTTTACTTGATTTGCATCAGGTGCAAAATTAACAACTGGATAGTGATGTGACTTTTGCATCATGTGCGAGGGTTTAAAACAGATGGATGACATAGTCAGTGAACATTTCTTTGAAAGATATATGATTAGACCAAATGGAGAACACACAAAATTATGCAAGAAACTTAAGAAATATGTGCAGTTCTTTTATAGTATGAGCAGTGGTTGAATTTGATAGACATGGTAGATGCAGACAGCGTACAGAAATTTGTTATAGTAGAGAATGTTTAAACAGATGGAGTGCCTCAAGTTTCAAACTCCATTCCTATGCTTTACAATTTGGTAATTACTATACTACTAGTTTCTTGTTACTGTACATTTCCAGCCATCATATGGGTCATAGTCATCAGCACTTCTGTACATAGCTTCTAAGGTAAGAATCAGTAAGATTATATTTCATAAAACACCTTTGTGTTTGGCATATCTTGGGCATCAAATTTTCCCATTATACAGTTTCTAGTGGGATTTATCATGTCTAGAATGTAACCCAATTTTTTTTCCAGATATATACATATATTTGATTTGGCATGTTTTCACATGCTAAGCTGTTTTCTATGAACATAACTACACGTTGAACCTCTTTAATCTGGCAACCTTGGGACCTGGCCATTGCTGGACTACAGAAAATGCCGGAAAACAGAAGTTGACCCCTAAGGGAACCCCCTATGTAAATATATGCGCGACTCCTAGTCTTGCCACGCATTCCACTTACATAATGCTGTGCTATCAAAGGTAGGACAAAGCTTAAAACGAAATGATGCAACCATTAATGCATCCAAACAAGGGTTTTTATTGTTACATCAGAAGTTCCCCTAGATGTAGACTGCAGTTTCTTGGGCAAGGGTTTTTCTTGGCATATGATGCTAATACAGGGCAGATTTGTCTGCATTATCCACTTGTTCAGTAGCTAAGTTTTTTGCTGCCATTAACTGCAAGTTCATGCACAAACTTTGTTGCTGCTTTGTGGTGAGTTTTTAATGTAACAAACAACCATAAGTTGGTAGTTGGCTTTGGTTAACTCTATACTATTGTTGTTTTGTCATCATCAAGGCAGCCAGCCCACATTGTGTCAGTCCCAGCCAGGCTTCCAGTTCGTACACTCTCTTCTCACCCTGTACATACATATTGCTGTTGGTTGTGTAATAGAGAATTGGAGTTTTTATCAATTCATTTAATACAACCTTCCACTATAAGCTTCTGTGTCAGCACTATGCTTTTCACTGCGCTCACTTATATGTACTGAAAGTCCATGTTCTCCACTTTAAACTTTTGCAACCATCCTTATGAATATTCACAGTCATAGTCATGCTTTAGGTCTCTGTGAAAAACTTTAGCCTGCTTGATAAACATCTTCCCTGAAATGGTTGCACCTTCAATACATAGAGTGCTGAATAGCCAAGAAACTCCTGTGCTCGGCTTGAAAGCCAAAATTCTATAATCCAATCCAACCCACTGTACATGGATGCTTAACCACTTTATGTGCACTAATTTTGTACTCCTGGCACCTTTCAAGGTTTTCCAAAACATTAAACTTTTATGGCTTTCATTTTCAGCAAAAAACTGAATATAAGTAATTAATAGTACTGTTGATTAGCTCAGCTGGAGTGTAAACAGATTTTGGCACCTTAGTGCTGCTAACAACACCACCCTGGTGGCAGATCCTCAAACTCATGGTGGAAGATTCAAAGCATATTGAACCATGGGAGTTGCTGAACCACAGAGTGCCCGATTAGAGAGGTACAACCTCTACAAAAGAATAAACTAATCTAAACCTGCTCAAGTTTTTAAGTTTTGTCTGACTAGGTAAGTAATTTACTTTCATGAAGTTTTACTGTATGTTGGGAAGCCATATGTTCTAAAAACATGTTAACTGATTTAATTATGGAAATGGGAGTTAAACTGATTTTTAGATGATTTAGATTACTATGCCCCAATGGGTTGGAACAGAAGTTATGTTGATATATGGCATACTTGGTTTTAGCTTTTGGAAAGTTTCATTATCTGCTTATGAAAGTCTAAAGATCTTCAATTATTAAAGGAATCACATTGTTGTGCATTTAAAAACTGAGAGGCTTTTGATTAAGTGAGGAAGGTAATGTTTCACTTAACACATTGGGCATGGGTTGGATTTGCTTGAGTTATTTCAAAGACCTTTATGTATCTTATTTATAGGGAATAAGTAATGAGAGACATAGTATGAGAGGTTTGTATTTGTGAGTGATGATTGTCATCATAAGAATATTTTAAGGTAAGCATGTAGTGAAAGATATCGAATTGTATTTGTAAGTGATGATTGACTTATTTCTTGTCAGATGAAAATTATTTGGAGAGAAGGTAATATTGATAAATTGATAGAGGGAGTTGTATTTGTGAGTGATTGTCATAATCCGCATCCAAGAAAATTATTTGGTAATAAGATAATGATAGATATATAGATAGAGTTGTGTGTAATGATGATCATCATGTTTCTCATCTGAAGATTATTGGGAAAGAAGGGAATGATGATGTATGTATATGTTTATGGGAATGATCACTGGATTCCTTCCCTTATGAACTTAATGGATTAGGAAGGTCACACAAAAACTATGTTCAGTTAAAAAAGGATGCTGACTGCATGAGTATACCAGCTTGTTAGGGGATCCATAGCTAGTTCAAGCAATGGTAGAACTATAGTCAACAATTCAGTAACATTCTTTGTATCTGAATTTGTTAGTCATAATTATTATTTCATAGTTGTCTTATTACATAAGGTATTTGATTACATCAACCCCATGTGTAAGGTGTACAAAGATTTTTTTTTTTTTTTTTTTTTTTTTTTTGCCGCTGTCTCCCGCGTTTGCAAGGTAGCGCAAGGAAACAGATGAAAGAAATGGCCCAACCCACCCCCATACACATGTATACACATACGTCCACACACGCAAATATACATACCTACACAGCTTTCCATGGTTTACCCCAGACTCTTCACATGCCCTGATTCAATCCACTGACAGCACGTCAACCCCGGTATACCACCTCGATCCAATTCACTCTATTCCTTGCCCTCCTTTCACCCTCCTGCACGTTCAGGCTCCGATCACACAAAATCTTTTTCACTCCATCTTTCCACCTCCAATTTGCTCTCCCACTTCTCCTCGTTCCCTCCACCTCCGACACATATATCCTCTTTGTCAATCTTTCCTCACTCATTCTCTCCATGTGCCCAAACCATTTCAAAACCCTCTTCTGCTCTCTCAACCACGCTCTTTTTATTTCCACACATCTCTCTCACCCTTACGTTATTTACTCGATCAAACCACCTCACACCACACATTGTCCTCAAACATCTCATTTCCAGCACATCCATCCTCCTGCGCCCAACACTATCCATAGCCCATGCCTCGCAACCATACAACATTGTTGGAACCACTATTTCTTCAAACATACCCATTTTTGCTTTCCGAGATAATGTTCTCGACTTCCACACATTCTTCAAGGCTCCCAGAATTTTTGCCCCCTCCCCCACCCTATGATCCACTTCCGCTTCCATGGTTCCATCCACTGCCAGATCCACTCCCAGATATCTAAAACACTTTACTTCCTCCAGTTTTTCTCCATTCAAACTTACCTCCCAATTGACTTGACCCTCAACCCTACTGTACCTAATAACCTTGCTCTTATTCACATTTACTCTTAACTTTCTTCTTTCACACACTTTACCAAACTCAGTCACCAGCTTCTGCAGTTTCTCACACGAATCAGCCACCAGCGCTGTATCATCAGTGAACAACAACTGACTCACTTCCCTAGCTCTCTCATCCCCAACAGACTTCATACTTGCCCCTCTTTCCAAAACTCTTGCATTCACCAAAGATAAGTGTTCAAAAATTAGTTACTTTGTTAGTTCTCTACCCACACTTTTGCAACAGCTGTTTCTTAGCTGTTTCATACATTATTCTACATTTTTCAGTAAATTACATTTACCATAAATCTAAGGTGAACATGTATGTGCACACAAAGATGTGTGCCTGTAGCTATGGTGGTCAACCGTGGCTGAATGCATTGTCAAGAAGCAATCACTTCAATTACACGATAACAGTCTCATTTTTTTCTGAAATTCCCAGTCTTTATGATTTTATATATTCCTATATAGAGGATGTGTGGATCAGGTGTTTGCTTTGAAGAATGTATGTGAGAAATACTTAGAAAAGCAAATGGATTTGTATGTAGCATTTATGGATCTGGAGAAGGCATATGATAGAGTTGATAGAGATGCTCTGTGGAAGGTATTAAGAATATATGGTGTGGGAGGCAAGTTGTTAGAAGCAGTGAAAAGTTTTTATCGAGGATGTAAGGCATGTGTACGTGTAGGAAGAGAGGAAAGTGATTGGTTCTCAGTGAATGTAGGTTTGTGGCAGGGGTGTGTGATGTCTCCATGGTTGTTTAATTTGTTTATGGATGGGGTTGTTAGGGAGGTGAATGCAAGAGTTTTGGAAAGAGGGGCAAGTATGAAGTCTGTTGGGGATGAGAGAGCTTGGGAAGTGAGTCAGTTGTTGTTCGCTGATGATACAGCGCTGGTGGCTGATTCATGTGAGAAACTGCAGAAGCTGGTGACTGAGTTTGGTAAAGTGTGTGAAAGAAGAAAGTTAAGAGTAAATGTGAATAAGAGCAAGGTTATTAGGTACAGTAGGGTTGAGGGTCAAGTCAATTGGGAGGTAAGTTTGAATGGAGAAAAACTGGAGGAAGTGAAGTGTTTTAGATATCTGGGAGTGGATCTGGCAGCGGATGGAACCATGGAAGTGGAAGTGGATCATAGGGTGGGGGAGGGGGTGAAAATTCTGGGAGCCTTGAAGAATGTGTGGAAGTCGAGAACATTATCTCGGAAAGCAAAAATGGGTATGTTTGAAGGAATAGTGGTTCCAACAATGTTGTATGGTTGCGAGACGTGGGCTATGGATAGAGTTGTGCGCAGGAGGATGGATGTGCTGGAAATGAGATGTTTTGAGGACAATAATTGGTGTGAGGTGGTTTGATCGAGTAAGTAACGTAAGGGTAAGAGAGATGTGTGGAAATAAAAAGAGCGTGGTTGAGAGAGCAGAAGATGGTGTTTTGAAATGGTTCGGGCACATGGAGAGAATGAGTGAGGAAAGATTGACCAAGAGAATATATGTGTCGGAGGTGGAGGGAACGAGGAGAAGAGGGAGACCAAATTGGAGGTGGAAAGATGGAGTGAAAAAGATTTTGTGTGATCGGGGCCTGAACATGCAGGAGGGTGAAAGGAGGGCAAGGAATAGAGTGAATTGGAGCAATGTGGTATACCGGGGTTGACGTGCTGTCAGTGGATTGAATCAAGGCATGTGAAGCGTCTGGGGTAAACCATGGAAGGCTGTGTAGGTATGTATATTTGCGTGTGTGGACGTATGTATATACATGTGTATGGGGGTGGGTTGGGCCATTTCTCTTGTCTGTTTCCTTGTGCTACCTCGCAAACGCGGGAGACAGCGACAAAAAAAAAAAAAAAAAAAAAAAAAAAAAAAAAAAAAAAAAAAAAAAAAAATTACAGAACCATTAAGCATAAAGTTATGTGAGGAAACCAGCTGTTTACAGTGGCCAACTTGACTAATTCTCTCTCTCTCTCTCCTCTCTCTCTATAATATATATATATATATATATATATATATATATAATTGGGAGGTCGTTTGAATTGAGTTTGAGGACAATAGTGTGGTGTGAGGTGGTTTGATCGAGTAAGTAACGTAAGGGTAAGAGAGATGTGTGGAAATAGAAAGAGCGTGGTTGAGAGAGCAGAAGAGGGTGTTTTGAAATGGTTTGGGCACATGGAGAGAATGAGTGAGGGAAGATTGACCAAGAGGAATATATGTGTCGAGGTGGAGGGAACGAGGAGAAGTGGGAGACCAAATTGGAGGTGGAAAGATGGAGTGAAAAAGATTTTGTGTGATCGGGGCCTGAACATGCAGGAGGGTGAAAGGAGGGCAAGGAATAGAGTGAATTGGAGCAATGTGGTATACCGGGGTTGACGTGCTGTCAGTGGATTGAATCAAGGCATGTGAAGCGTCTGGGGTAAACCATGGAAGGCTGTGTAGGTATGTATATTTGCGTGTGTGGACGTATGTATATACATGTGTATGGGGGTGGGTTGGGCCATTTCTCTTGTCTGTTTCCTTGTGCTACCTCGCAAACGCGGGAGACAGAAAAAAAAAAAAAAAAAAAAAAAATTACATGAACCATAAGCATAAAGTTAGGTGAGGAAACCAGCTGTTACAGTGGCCAACTTGACTAATTCTCTCTCTCTCTCTCTCTCTCTCTCTATATATATATATATATATATATATATATATATATAATTGGGAGGTGAGTTTGAATGGAGAAAAACTGGAGGAAGTGAGGTGTTTTAGATGTCTGGGAGTGGATCTGGCAGCGGATGGAACCATGGAAGTGGAAGTGGATCATAGGGTGGGGGAGGGGGCGAAGGTTCTGGGAGCCTTGAAGAATGTGTGGAAGTCGAGAATATTATCTCGGAAAGCAAAAATGGGTATGTTTGAAGGAATAGTGGTTCCAACAATGTTGTATGGTTGCGAGACGTGGGCTATGGATAGAGTTGTGCGCAGGAGGATGGATGTGCTGGAAATGAGATGTTTGAGGACAATGTGTGGTGTGAGGTGGTTTGATCGAGTAAGTAATGTAAGGGTAAGAGAGATGTGTGGAAATAGAAAGAGCGTGGTTGAGAGAGCAGAAGAGGGTGTTTTGAAATGGTTTGGGCACATGGAGAGAATGAGTGAGGGAAGATTGACCAAGAGGATATATGTGTCAGAGGTGGAGGGAACGAGGAGAAGTGGGAGACCAAATTAGAGGTGGAAAGATGGAGTGAAAAAGATTTTGTGTGATCGGGGCCTGAACATGCAGGAGGGTGAAAGGAGGGCAAGGAATAGAGTGAATTGGATCGATGTGGTATACCGGGGTTGACATGCTGTCAGTGGATTGAATCGGGGCATGTGAAGCGTCTAGGGTAAACCATGGAAAGCTGTGTAGGTATGTATATTTGCGTGTGTGGACGTATGTATATACGTGTGTATGGGGATGGGTTGGGCCATTTCTTTCGTCTGTTTCCTTGCGCTACCTCGCAAACGCGGGAGACAGCGACAAAGCAAAAAATATATATATATATATATATATATATATATATATATATATATATATATATATATATATATATATAGCGCTGCCTCGCTAACGTGGGAGACAGCGACAAAGTATAATAAATAAAAAAATATATATATATTTTTTCCCTGGGGATAAGGGAGAAAGAATACTTCCCACGTATTCCCTGCGTGTCGTAGAAGGCGACTAAAAGGGAAGGGAGCGGGGGGCTGGGAATCCTCCCCTCTCTTTTTTTTTTTTTTTTTTTTTTTTCCCCCAAAAAAGAAGGAACAGAGAAGAGGGCCAGGTGAGGATATTCCCTCAAAGGCCCAGTCCTCTGTTCTTAACGCTACCTCGCTATCGTGGGAAATGGCGAATAGTATGAAAAAAAAAAAAAAAATATATATATATATGCCTGTTCCCTTTGGTAACTTGGGGGTGTCCACTGCAGTCTCCATAACTGGTGAGCTCTGGTGCTGCTTCTTAGCCTTTACTGCTGGCTTGTGGATAGCTCTCACTGCAGGATAATCTAGAGTAGATAAAAATAAGTGAGTTATGAGAGTTAAGTGTTGTCACGTTATATATGGCAAGGAGAGATTGTGTGTTTGTGGACAGAATGCCAGCTATCTATGTGTGGGTGAGTTAGAAAGAGAAGACAACTACTTGACAGTCACTGTAAGTGTTGATTCACTATGCATCCATTGCTAACCCTCCCCATACTGAGGCAGGTAGTACCAGTAATATACCTCCCTGCTCACTGGCTATCTATCAACTTTTACCTATGTAGTCTTCTATCTGTCTTTCTGTATCTCTGATGCCTGTTGCTTCTTTGGAGGAACTCCCTCAAGGGGATGGCCATAGCAAAAGCCTCCATAATTGAACTCTATTACAGCAGCTTATCCTTTAGTGGCTTACCCACAGCAGTCCATTGGCAGAGGGGAACTCAAGCACAGCGTTTTCAGAGGCAACTACCTAACATTTATTATATTTATTTGTTTTGCTTTGTCGTTGTCTCGCGTTAGCGAGGTAGTGCAAGGAAACAGACGAAAGAATGGCCCAACCCACCCACATACACATGTATATACATACACTTCCACACACACAAATATGCATACCTATACATCTCAACATATACATATATATATACACACAGACATGTACATATATACACATGTACATATTTCAACAGACATGTACATATATACACATGTACATAATTCATACTGTCTGTCTTTATTCATTCCCATCACCACCTCGCCACAATGAAATAACAACCCCCTCCCCCCTCATGTGTGCGAGGTAGTGCTAGGAAAAGACAACAAAGGCCACATTCGTTCACACTCGGTCTGTAGCTGTCATGTAATAATGCACCGAAACCACAGCTCCCTTTCCACATCCAGGCCCCACAGAACTTTCCATGGTTTACCCCAGACACTTCACATGCTCTGGTTCAATCCATTGACAACATGTTGCCCCGGTATACCACATCGTTCCAATTCACTCTATTCCTTGCACGCCTTTCACCCTCCTGCATGTTCAGGCCCCGATCACTCAAAATCTTTTTCACTCCATCTTTCCACCTCCAATTTGGTCTCCCACTTCTCACTCCCTCCACCTCTGACACATATATCCTCTCTGTCAATCTTTCCTCATTCGTTCTCTCCATGTGACCAAACCAATTCAAAACACCCTCTTCTGCTCTCTCAACCACACTCTTTTTATTACCACACATCTCTTTTACCCTATTATTACTTACTCGATCAAACCACCTCACTTCACATATTGTCCTCAAACATCTCATTTCCAGCACATCCACCCTCCTCCGCACAACTCTATCCATAGCCCATGCCTTGCAACCATATAACATTGTTGGAACCACTATTCCTTCAAACATACCCATTTTTGCTTTCCGAGATAATGTTCTCGACTTCCACACATTCTTCAATGCTCCCAGAATTTTCGCCCCCTCCCCCACCCTATGATTTACTTCACCTAACATTTATATATATAGAGAATAGATGTGAGGGGATATGGTCTTTCTTCATGTTTCCTGGTGCATCTTCGCTGACAGAGGGTGGCGATTCTGTTTCCTGATGGACAGGGTGATGCTGGAATGGATAAAGGTGAGCAAGTATGAATATGTACATGTATTTACTTATTTATCCCTAGGGATAGGGGAGAAAGAATACTTCCCACGTATTCCCTGTGTCGTAGAAAGCGACTAAAGGGGGCAGGAGCGTGGGGCTGGAAACCCCCTCCTTGTATTTAAATTTCTAAAAGGGGAATGTATATGTGCGTGTGTGGGCATTTATGTATACGTGCATATGGGTAGGTTGGGCCATTTCTCGTTTCTTTCCTTGCGCTACCTCGCTAACGCGGGAGATGGTGGTTAAGTATGATAAAAAGATAAGATCAAATAATTGATTTATTTTATTTATTTATTATGCTTGATAGGCGTTTCCCTTTGTCAGCATCAGGAAACAGACAAGAAAAACCCATTCACTCATATATGCATATACATGCATGTTCATACACTTACATATACATACATTTACTTATATACATACACTTACACAGACTTATATACACAAGGACATGTTCATACTTGCTCTTCTTCATCCATTCCCAGTGCCACCCTGCCCACAGGAAACAGCATCACCATCCCATTCATCAGTGAGGTAGTCCCAGGAAGACAGACAAGAACAGGTCGCATTCATTCACATGTGTAATGCACTGAAACCACAATTCCCTATCCACATTTAGGCACCATACACCTTTCCATGGTTTACCCCAAATGTTTCACATTCCCTGGTTCAGTCCATTAACAGCACATCAGCCTGTTCAGTCCATTGACAGCACATCAACCCCAGTATACCACATTGTTCCAGTTCACTCTATTCCTTGCACGCCTCACCCTCCTGCATGTTCAGGTCCCAATCATGCAAAATCTTTTTCACTCTATCCTTCCACCTCCAGTTTGGTTTCCTGCTAATCCTTTTCCCTCCACCTCTGACATATATATCCTCTTTGTCAGCCTTTCCTCACTCGTTCTTTCCATATGTCCATACTATTTCAACCTCCTCTTCTGCTCTCTCAACCACATTCTTTTTATTACCACATCTCTTTCTTACCCTTTCATTACTAACTTGATCAAACCACCTCGCACCACATCTTGTCCTGAAGCATGTAATTCCCACCACATCCTCCCTTCATACAATCCTATTTGTAACCCATGTCTTCATCTCTCCCAGAACCTTCGCCCCCTCCCTCACCCTATGACTCTTTCACTTCCATAGTTCCATTTACTGCCAAGGCCATTCCCAGGTATTTAAAACCCTTCACTTCCAGTTTTTCTCCATTCAAACTTACATCCCAACTAACTTATCCTCCAACCCTACTGAACCCTTACTCATTCTTAATTACTTTCAACTTTCTCCTTTCACCCACTGATGATAACAGTGCTGGTGGCTGATTCGGGTGAGAAACTGCAGAAGTTGGTGACTGAGTTTGGTAAAGAGTGTGAAAGAAGCAAATTGAGAGTAAATGCGAAAAAGAGCAAGGTTATTTGGTTCCATAGGGTTGAGGGGTAAGTTAATTGGGAGGTAAGTTTGAATGGAGAAAACTGGAGGAAGTGAAGTGTTTTATTATCAGGGAGTGGGCTTAGCAGTGGATGGAACCATGCTCTTATTCACATTTCCTCACAACATTCTTCTTTCACAGTTTTCCAAACTCAGTCACCAACTTCTGCAGATTCTCTCTCAAATCAGCCACTAGAGCAATATCATTATTTCCTCTTTAGCGAGGTAGTGCTAGGAACAGTTGAAGGCAATATCCACTTACATCCAATCTCAAGCTATTATGTTTAATTCGGTGAAACCACAGCTAGCTATTTACATCCAGGCCATGCAAGATTTTCCATGATTTACCCCTGATGTTTTACATGCTGTGGTTCAGAGCATTGACAGCACGTTGATCCCAGTATAAAACAATAGACCAGAAAAATTCTCTCTCTCTCTCTCTCTCTCTCTAGGCAGTGCAAGACATTCTATGGTTTACCCCAGATGTTTCACATGCTGTGGTTCAGAGCATTGACAGCACGTTGATCCCAGTATAAAACAATAGACCAGAAAAATTCTCTCTCTCTCTCTCTCTCTCTCTCTCTCTCTCTCTCTCTCTCTCTCTCTCTCTCTCTCTCTCTCTCTCTCTCTAGGCAGTGCAAGACATTCTATGGTTTACCCCAGATGTTTCACATGCTGTGGTTCAGAGCTTTGACAGCACGTTGATCCCAGTATAAAAGACCAGAAATCTCTCTCTCTCTCTCTCTCTCTCTCTAATGGATTGCATATGCATATCAATGAATCCTTTCATATAATTAAGTTGATGTCAATATGACGATGTATTTCTATATCAAACTTTTCATTTAATGAGAAAACAGTGATGCATAGCTCATCTTAAGGTATGTTGATATTTTACTGATAACAAGACTAAATTCTTTTAGTTGTATGAGGTTATTTGTCTCTCAGTTGGAATTGTTTGTTTTTGCATAGGTGGTCTAGCTCTACGTATCTGAACTGCAGCATCACTGCTGAGACACTGCACTTGAACACGAGAATTTGTATCATTTACATCTGTAAGAGCACCACATGGGTCACTGATATAAGCATATCAGTGACAATTAGTGCTCCGTACTCCATACTCTTCATTCATGATTGTAAGTAAACTTTTAAAAATATTTTGCCATTTGATTTTTTTGTGGTAGGGTCACATTTCCTGCTATCTTTTTTAACCTTTGTCTAAATATGTCCCTGTACTTTCATGGAATATTACTATAAAATGGGATACTATGTGCTCTTAAGATCAGTTCACTACAATTTTCGTATTAGTATGGAGATAAAGCTCAGTATGATCATTTTTATCATTTAGATTTATCACCAGATGGTGTTTTAATGTTTGGGAAGGACTTGTTAATATGAAAAGTCATATTTTCAAGTATATAAGGAATCTGCTGTAAAGTGAAAAGGACTACATAAGTGAGGAAAATCATGTTTCACTTTTAGTATGTTGGTCATGGATAGGGATGTGTTCTGTGAGAGGTTCTTATAATATTTCATTTTATTTTATTGGTATGAAAGATAACAATAAAAGTACTGAGATATTTTTGTAATTTTGAATTATGATTGCTATCTTCTTTCCCTGACCTAAGAAAATTGAGGGTAATGAAGATTCTGGTAATGAGACTATAAATTCTTTTATTTGCATGAAGTTATTTGTCTCACAGTTGGAATTGTTTCTTTTTGCATAGGTGGTCTATCCCTACGTATCTGAACTGCAGCATCACTGCTGAGACACTGCACTTGAACACAAGAATTTTTATCGTTTGCATCTGTAACAGCACCACTTAGGCTTTTGATATAAGCATATCAGTGACAATTAGTGTTGCTTACTCCATACTGTTCATTCATGATTGTAAGTACACTTATAGAATATTTTGCCATTTGATTTGTTGTGGTATGGTCACAGTTTTCTTCATTTTATTTTATTATGAAAGATAACAATAAAAGTACTGAGATATTTTTGTAATTTTGAATTATGATTGCTATCCTCTTTCCCTGACCTATGAAAATTGAGGATAATGAAGATTCTGATAAGACTGTAAATTCTTGTATTTGCAAAAAGTTAATTGTATTACAGTTGGAATTTTTTTTTTGCATAGGTGGTCTAGTTCTGCGTATCAGAACTGCAGGATCACTGCTGAGACACCGATCTTTTACACAAGAACTTGTATCATTTACATCTGTAAGAGCACCACTTGGGCCTTTTGATATAAGCATATCAGTGACAATTAGTGTTGCTACTCCATACTGTTCATTCATAATTATAAGTACACTTATAGAATATTTTGGCATTTGATTTTTTGTGGTATGATCATGTTTTCCTTCATTCTATTTTTTGGGTATGAAAGATAGTAACAAAGAAGTATAGAGAGGGAGGTAAGTTTGAATAGAGAAAAACTGGAGGAAGTGAAGTGTTTTAGATATCTGGGAGTGGTTTTGCAGCTGATGGAACCATGGAAGCGGAAGCGATTCATGGGGTGGGGAGGGAACAAAGGTTCTGGGAGTGTTGAAGAATTTGTGGAAGGCGAGAACATTATGTCAGAAAGCAAAAATGGGTGTGTTTGAAGGAATAGTGGTTCCAACAATGTTATATGGTTGCGAGGCATGGGCACTAGATGGGGTTGTGCAGTGGAGAGTGGATGTGTTGGAAATGAGATGTTTAAGGACATTATGTGATGTGAGGTGGTTTGTTCGAGTAAGTAATGAAAGGTTGAGAGAGATGTGTGGTAATAGAAAGAGTGTGGTTGAGGGAGCAGAAGAGGGTGTATTGAAATGGTTTGGTCCCATTGAGAGAATGAGTGAGGAAAGATTGACAAAGAGGATATATGCATCAGAGGTGGAGGGAATGAGGAAAAGTAGGAGACCAAATTGGAGGTAGAAGGATGGAGTGAAAAAGATTTTGAGCAATCGGGGCCTGAACATACAGGAGGGTGAAAGGCGTGGAAGGAATAGAGGGAATTGGAATGATGTGGTATACCGGGATCGATGTGCTGTCAATGGATTGAACCAGGGCATTTGAAGCATCTGGGTTAAACCATGAAAAGTTTTGTGGGGCCTAGATGTGGAAAGGGAGCTGTGGTTTCGGTGCATTACACATGACAGCTAGAGTCTGAGTGTGAATGAATGTGGCCTTTGTTCTTAGTGCTACCTCATGCGCATGATGGGGGAGGGGGGTGTCATTTCATTGTGGTGGGATGGCGACGGTAATGGATGAAGGCAGCATGTATGAATATGTTCATGTGTGTATATGTATGTTTGTTTATGTATGTATGTGTTGAAATGTATAGGTATGTATATGTGCGTGTGTGGGCGTTTATGTATATACATGTGTACGTGGGTTGTTTGGGCCATTCTTTCGTCTGTTTCCTTGCGCTACCTCTCTAACATGGGAGACAGCAACAAAGTATAATGTAAAGATATAATATACAGATATTTTTATAATTTTGAATGATGATTGCTATCTTCATTCCCCAAACTAAGAAAATTGAGGATAATGAAGATTTTGGTAGACTAAATTCTTTTTATTTGGATGAAGTTATTTTTCTCATAGTTGTAATTGTTTCTTTTTGCATAGGTGGTCTAGCAATATGTATCTGAACTGCAGCATCACTGATGAGACACTGCACTCAAACACAAGAATTTGTAGATTTACATCTGTAAGAGCACCACATGGGTCACTGATATAAGGAAATCAGTGACAATTAGTGTTGCATACTCCATACTCTTCATTCATAATTGTAAGTAAACTTATGAAATATTTTGCCATTTGATTTTTTGTGGTTGGATCTCGTGTTTTCCCCACTATCTTTTTTAATATTTATATTTTTATTATACTTTGTCGCTGTCTCCCGCGTTTGCGAGATAGCACAAGGAAACAGACGAAAGAAATGGCCCAACCCCCCCCATACACATGTATATACATACGTCCACACACGCAAATATACATACCTACACAGCTTTCCATGGTTTACCCCAGACGCTTCACATGCCTTGATTCAATCCACTGACAGCACGTCAACCCCGGTATACCACATCGCTCCAATTCACTCTATTCCTTGCCCTCCTTTCACCCTCCTGCATGTTCAGGCCCCGATCACACAAAATCTTTTTCACTCCATCTTTCCACCTCCAATTTGGTCTCCCTCTTCTCCTCGTTCCCTCCACCTCCGACACATATATCCTCTTGGTCAATCTTTCCTCACTCATTCTCTCCATGTGCCCAAACCACTTCAAAACACCCTCTTCTGCTCTCTCAACTACGCTCTTTTTATTTCCACACATCTCTCTTACCCTTACGTTACTCACTCGATCAAACCACCTCACACCACACATTGTCCTCAAACATCTCATTTCCAGCACATCCATCCTCCTGCTCACAACTCTATCCATAGCCCACGCCTCGCAACCATACAACATTGTTGGAACCACTATTCCTTCAAACATACCCATTTTTGCTTTCCGAGATAATGTTCTTGACTTCCACACATTCTTCAAGGCCCCCAGAATTTTCGCCCCCTCCCCCACCCTATGATCCACTTCCGCTTCCATGGTTCCATCCGCTGCCAGATCCACTCCCAGATATCTAAAACACTTCACTTCCAGTTTTTCTCCCTTCAAACTCACCTCCCAATTGACTTGACCCTCAACCCTACTGTACCTAATAACCTTGCTCTTATTCACATTTACTCTTAACTTTCTTCTTCCACACACTTTACCAAACTCAGTCACCAGCTTCTGCAGTTTCTCACATGAATCAGCCACCAGCGCTGTATCATCAGCGAACAACAACTGACTCACTTCCCAAGCTCTCTCATCCCCAACAGACTTCATACTTGCTCCTCTTTCCAAAACTCTTGCATTTACCTCCCTAACAACCCCATCCATAAACAAATTAAACAACCATGGAGACATCACACACCCCTGCCGCAAACCTACATTCACTGAGAACCAATCACTTTCCTCTCTTCCTACACGTACACATGCCTTACATCCTCGATAAAAACTTTTCACTGCTTCTAACAACTTGCCTCCCACACCATATATTCTTAATACCTTCCACAGAGCATCTCTATCAACTCTATCATATGCCTTCTCCAGATCCATAAATGCTACATACAAATCCATTTGCTTTTCTAAGTATTTCTCACATACATTCTTCAAAGCAAACACCTGATCCACACATCCTCTACCACTTCTGAAACCACACTGCTCTTCCCCAATCTGATGCTCTGTACATGCCTTCACCCTCTCAATCAATACCCTCCCATATAATTTACCAGGAATACTCAACAAACTTATACCTCTGTAATTTGAGCACTCACTCTTATCCCCTTTGCCTTTGTACAATGGCACTATGCACACATTCCGCCAATCCTCAGGCACCTCACCATGAGTCATACATACATTAAATAACCTTACCAACCAGTCAACAATACAGTCACCCCCTTTTTTCATAAATTCCACTGCAATACCATCCAAACCTGCTGCCTTGCCGGCTTTCATCTTCCGCAAAGCTTTCACTGCCTCTTCTCTGTTTACCAAATCATTTTCCCTAACCCTCTCACTTTGCACACCACCTCGACCAAAACACCCTATATCTGCCACTCTATCATCAAACACATTCAACAAACCTTCAAAATACTCACTCCATCTCCTTCTCACATCACCACTACTTGTTATCACCTCCCCATTTGCGCCCTTCACTGAAGTTCCCATTTGCTCCCTTGTCTTACGCACTTTACGCCCCTGTGTACCACATCATTCCAATTCACTCTATTCCTTGCATGCCTCTCACCCTCATGTATATTCAGGCCCCGATTGCTCAAAATCTTTTTCACTCCATCTTTCCACCTGCAATTTGGTCTCCTGCTTCTCCTTGCTCCTTCCACCTCTGACACATATATCCTCTCTGCCATTCCTTCCTAATTCATTCTCTCCATATGTCCAAACCATTTCAACACACCCTCTTCTGCTCTCTCAACGACACACATTTTATTTCCACACATCTCCCACCCTTTCATTACTTATTTGATCAAACCCCCTTGCACCACATATTGTCCTCAAACATTTCATTTCCAATACATCAAGTCCTTACAACCATACAACTCCTTGCAACCATACAACATTGTTAGAACTACTATTTCTTCAAACAACCCATTATTGCTCTTTGAAATGTTTTTTTCTTTTTCCACATTCATCATTGTTCCCAGAAGGGTCACCCTCTCCCCCACCCTGTGACTCACTTCTGCTTCCATGGTTCCATTTGCTGCTAAGTCCACTCCTAGATATCTAAAACACTTCTTTTTTTCTCTGTCCAAACTCACATCCCCATTAGCTTATCTCTCAACTCTGCTGATCGTAATAACCTTGCTCTTATTCACATTTACTCTCGACTTTCTTCTTTCACAGAGTTTTCCAAACTCAGTCACCAACTTCTATAGTTTCTTACTCGAATCAACCACTAGAGCTGTATCATTGGCATTTCCTGTGTTAGTGAGGTAGTGCTAGGAAGAGATGAAGGCAACATCCACTTATGTCTAATCTCAAGCTGTTATGTTTAATGCAATGAAAACACAGCTTGCTATTTACATCCAGGCCATGCAGGACTTTCTATGGTTTACCCCAGATGTTTCTCATGCTGTGGTTCAGGGCATTGACAGCACATTGATATCTCTCTCTCTCTCTCTCTCTCTCTCTCTCTCTCTCTCTCTCTCTCTCTCTCTCTCTCTCTCTCTCTCTCTCTCTCTCTCTCTCTCTCTCTCTCTCTCTCTCTCTCTCTCTCTCTCTCTCTCTCTCTCTCTCTCTCTCTCTCTCTCTCTCTCTCTCTCTCTCTCTCTCTCTCTCTCTCTCTCTCTCTCTCTCTCTCTCTCTCTCTCTCTCTCTCTCTCTCTCTCTCTCTCTCTCTCTCTCTCTCTCTCTCTCTCTCTCTCTCTCTCTCCTCTCTCTCTCTCTCTCTCTCTCTCTCTCTCTCTCTCTCTCTCTCTCTCTCTCTCTCTCTCTCTCTCTCTCTCTCTCTCTCTCTCTCTCTCTCTCTCTCTCTCTCTCTCTCTCTCTCTCTCTCTCTCTCTCTCTCTCTCTCTCTCTCTCTCTCTCTCTCTCTCTCTCTCTCTCTCTCTCTCTCTCTCTCTCTCTCTCTCTCTCTCTCTCTCTCTCTCTCTCTCTCTCTCTCTCTCTCTCTCTCTCTCTCTCTCTCTCTCTCTCTCTCTCTCTCTCTCTCTCTCTCTCTCTCTCTCTCTCTCTCTCTCTCTCTCTCTCTCTCTCTCTCTCTCTCTCTCTCTCTCTCTCTCTCTCTCTCTCCATGCTTATCACTGAATGCTTTTATAAAGTATAGCTAATGTCAATATGACATTATGTATTTCTATATAAAACTTTTTTTTTATTAAGAAAATGATGTTGCATAGTTCAGCTGAAGATATGTTGATAATATTTTACTGATAACAAGACTGTAAATTCTTTTAGTTGTATGAATTTATTTATCTCTATTGGAATTGTTTATTTCATAGGTGTTCTAGTTTGGCTCTACGCATCTGGACTGCAGCATCACTACTGAGACACACTTGAACACAAGAATTTGTATCATTTACTTCCGTAAGAGCACCACATGGATCACTGATGTAAGCATATCAGTGACAATTAGTGTTGCTTACTCCATACTGTTCATTCATGATTGTAAATTATAAAATGTTTTGCCATTTGATTTTTTTGTGGTAGGGTTACATTTCCTGCTATCTTTTTTAACATTTGTCTAAATATGTCTGGTTACTTTCATGAATTATTACTATAAAATGGGATATCATGTGTGTTCTTAAGATCATCTCACTACAATTTTCGTATTAGTATGGAAATAAAGCTCGGTATGATCATTTTTGTCATTTAGATTTAGCATCAGATGGTGTTTTAATGTCTGGGAAGGACTTGTTAATATAAAAAGCCATATTTTTAAGTATATAAGGAATCTGCTGTAAAGTGAAAAGGACTTGCATAAGTGAGGAAAATCATATTTCACTTTTAGTTTGTTGGTCATGGGTAGGGATGTGTGTGTTTTGTGAGAGGTTCTCATAATGTTTCATTGTATTTATTGGTATGAAAGATAATAGCAATAGAAGCGCAGAGATATTTTTATAATTTTGAATGATGATTGCTATCTTCTTTCCCCGACCTATGAAAATTGAGGATAATGAAGATTCTGATAACGAGACTGTAAATTCTTTTATATTCATGAAATTATTTCTCTCACAGTTGGAATTGTTTCTTTTCGCATAGGTGGTCTAGCTCTACATATCTGAACTGTAGCATCACTGCTGAGACACTGCACTTGAACACAAGAATTTTTATCATTTACATCTGTAACAGCACCACTTGGGCCACTGATATAAGCATATCAGTGACAATTAGTGTTGCTTACTTCATCCTGTTCATTCGTGATTGTAAGTAAACTTGTAGAATATTTTGCCATTTGATTTGTTGTAGTGTGATCACGTTTTTCTTCCTGCTATCTATTTTAACATTTGTCTAAACATGTCGCTGTACTTTAATGAAATATTACTATAAAATGGGATGCCATGTGTTCTAAAAATGAAATGGGACACCATGTGTTGTTAAGATCATTGCACTACAGTTTTCTTATTAGTATGAAGATAAATCTCAGTGTGATCATTTTAATCATTTAAATTTATCACCTCCTGGTGTATTAATATTTGGGAAGGACTCGTTAATATAAAAAGTCATATTTTCAAGTATCCAAGGAAAGTCCTATAATGTGAAAAAGACTTACATAAGTGAGGAAAGATTGACAAAGCGGATGTATGTGTCAGAGGTGGAGGGAACAAGGAGATGCAGGAGACCAAATTGGAGGTGGAAGGATGAAGTGAAAAAGATTTTGAGTGATCAGGGCCTGAACATACAAAAGGGTGAGAGGTGTGGAAGGAATAGTGTGATTTGGAATGATGTGGTATACCAGGGTTGACGTGATGTCAATGGACTGAACTTAGCACTGCCCCACCCCATAGGAAACAACATCGCTACCTCCTGCTTCAGTTTTATAGTGCCAAGAAGACAGACAAAAAAAAAGGCCACATTCATTCAGTCTCTGGCTGTCATGTGTAATGCACTGAAACCACAGCTCCCTTTCCACATCCAGGTCCTACAAAACTTACCATGGTTTACCCCAGGTGTTTTACATACCCTGGTTCAGTCCATTGACAGCATGTCAACTCCGGTATACTACCTCATTCCAATTTGCTCTTTCCCTTGCACTCATTTTGCCCTCAAGTATGTTCAGGCCCCAATCTCTCAAAATCTTTTTCACTCCATCCTTTCACCTCCAATTTTGTTCCCTGTTTCTCCTTGTTAACCTCCACCTCTGACTTATATATCCTTTGTCAATCTTTCCTCTCTCATTCTCCATATGTCCAGACCTTTTCAACACGCCCTCATCTGCTCTCTCAGCCACACTTTGTATCACATCTCTCTTATTCTTTCATTATTTATTCGATCAAACTATGATACACCACATATTGTCCTCAAACATTTAATTTCCAACACATCCACTCTCCTTACAACCCTCTCTGTAGCCCATGCCTTGCAACCATATAATACTGTTAGAAATACTTTTCCTTCAAACAACCCATTTTTCTGTCTCGGATAATGTTTTCTCCTTCCACACATTCTTCATTGCTCCCAGAAAAGTCGCCCTGCCCCCCATCCTGTGATTCGCTTTCTCTTCCATGGTTCCATTTGCTGCTAAGTCCACTCCTAGATATCTAAAACACTTACAAACTTACATCCCAGTTAGCTTGTCCCATAACCCTACTATTTCTGTATAAAACTTTTTTTTATTAAGAAAATGATGTTGCATAGTTCAGCTGAAGATATGTTGATAATATTTTACTGATAATAAGACTGTAAATTCTTTTAGTTGTATGAAATTATTGTCTCTATTGGAATTGTTTGCTATTATATAGGTGGTCTAGCTTGTCTCTACGCATCTGGACTGCAGCATCACTACTGAGACACACTTGAACACAAGAATTTGTATCATTTACATCTGTAAGAGCACCACATGGGTCAGTGATATAAGCATATCAGTGACAATTAGTGTTGCTTACTCCATACTGTTCATTCATGATTGTAAGTTAACTTATAATTTTTTTTTTTTTTTTTTTTTTTTTTTTTTTTTTTTGTCGCTGTCTCCTGTGTTTGCGAGGTAGCGCAAGGAAACAGACGAAAGAAATGGCCCAACCCACCCCCATACACATGTATATACATACGTCCACACACGCAAATATACATACCTACACAGCTTTCCATGGTTTACCCCAGACGCTTCACATGCCCCGATTCAATCCACTGACAGCACGTCAACCCCGGTATACCACATCGCTCCAATTCACTCTATTCCTTGCCCTCCTTTCACCCTCCTGCATGTTCAGGCCGCGATCACACAAAATCTTTTTCACTCCATCTTTCCACCTCCAATTTGGTCTCCCTCTTCTCGTTCCCTCCACCTCTGACACATATATCCTCTTGGTCAATCTTTCCTCACTCATTCTCTCCATGTGCCCAAACCATTTCAAAACACCCTCTTCTGCTCTCTCAACCACGCTCTTTTTATTTCCACACATCTCTCTTACCCTTACGTTACTTACTCAATCAAACCACCTCACACCACACATTGTCCTCAAACATCTCATTTCCAGCACATCCATCCTCCTGCGCACGACTCTATCCATAGCCCACGCCTCGCAACCGTACAACATTGTTGGAACCACTATTCCTTCAAACATACCCATTTTTGCTTTCCGAGATAATGTTCTCGACTTCCACACATTCTTCAAGGCTCCCAGCATTTTCGCCCCCTCCCCCACCCTATGATCCACTTCTGCTTCCATGGTTCCATCCGCTGCTAGATCCACTCCCGGATATCTAAAACACTTCACTTCCTCCAGTTTTTCTCCATTCAAACTTACCTCCCAATTGACTTGACCCTCAACCCTACTGTTCCTAATAACCTTGCTCTTATTCACATTTACTCTTAACTTTCTTCTTCCACACACTTTTCCAAACTCAGTCACCAGCTTCTGCAGTTTCTCACATGAATCAGCCACCAGCGCTGTATCATCAGCCATTTGATTTTTTTGTGGTAGGGTTACATTTCCTGCTATCTTTTTTAACGTTTGTCTAAATATGTCCGTATACTTTCATGGGGATAGGGGTGAAAGAATACTTCCCACGTATTCCTCGCGTGTCGTAGAAAGCGACTAGAGGGGACGGGAGCGGGGGGCCGGAAATCCTCCCCTCCTTGTATTAACTTTCTAAAATGGGAAACAGAAGAAGGAGTCACGCGGGGAGTGATCATCCTCCTCGAAGGCTCAGAGTGGGGTGCCTAAATGTGTGTGGATGTAACCAAGATGTGAAAAAAGGAGAGATAGGTAGTATGTTTGAGGAAAGGAACCTGGATGTTTTGGCTCTGAGTGAAACGAAGCTCAAGGGTAAAGGGGAAGAGTGGTTTGGAAATGTCTGGGGAGTGAAGTCAGGGGTTAGTGAGAGGACAAGAGCAAGGGAAGGAGTAGCAATACTCCTGAAACAGGAGTTGTGGGAGTATGTGATAGAATGTAAGAAAGTAAATTCTCGATTAATATGGGTAAAATTGAAAGTTGATGGAGAGAGGTGGGTGATTATTGGTGCATATGCACCTGGGCATGAGAAGAAAGATCATGAGAGGCAAGTGTTTTGGGAGCAGCTAAATGAGTGTGTTAGCGGTTTTGATGCACGAGACCGGGTTATAGTGATGGGTGATTTGAATGCAAAGGTGAGTAATGTGGCAGTTGAGGGAATAATTGGTATGCATGGGGTGTTCAGTGTTGTAAATGGAAATGGTGAAGAGCTTGTAGATTTATGTGCTGAAAAAGGACTGATGATTGGGAATACCTGGTTTAAAAAGCGAGATATACATAAGTATACTTATGTAAGTAGGAGAGATGGCCAGAGAGCGTTATTGGATTACGTGTTAATTGACAGGCGTGCGAAAGAGAGACTTTTGGATGTTAATGTGCTGAGAGGTGCAACTGGAGGGATGTCTGATCATTATCTTGTGGAGGCTAAGGTGAAGATTAGTATGGGTTTTCAGAAAAGAGGAGTGAATGTTGGGGTGAAGAAGGTGGTGAGAGTAAGTGAGCTTGGGAAGGAGACCTGTGTGGGGAAGTACCAGGAGAGACTGTGTACAGAATGGAAAAAGGTGAGAACAATGGAAGTAAGGGGAGTCGGGGAGGAATGGGATGTATTTAGGGAATCAGTGATGGATTGCGCAAAAGATGCTTGTGGCATGAGAAGAGTGGGAGGTGGGCTGTTTAGAAAGGGTAGTGAGTGGTGGGATGAAGAAGTAAGAGTATTAGTGAAAGAGAAGAGAGAGGCATTTGGACGATTTTTGCAGGGAAAAAATGCAATTGAGTGGGAGAAGTATAAAAGAAAGAGACAGGAGGTCAAGAGAAAGGTGCAAGAGGTGAAAAAAAGGGCAAATGAGAGTTGGGGTGAGAGACTATCAGTAAATTTTAGGGAGAATAAAAAGATGTTCTGGAAGGAGGTAAATAGGGTGCGTAAGACAAGGGAGCAAATGGGAACTTCAGTGAAGGGCGTAAATGGGGAGGTGATAACAAGTAGCGGTGATGTGAGAAGGAGATGGAATGAGTATTTTGAAGGTTTGTTGAATGTGTCTGATGACAGAGTGGCAGATATAGGGTGTTTTGGTCGAGGTGGTGTGCAAAGTGAGAGGGTTAGGGAAAATGATTTGGTAAACAGAGAAGAGGTAGTAAAAGCTTTGCGGAAGATGAAAGCCGGCAAGGCAGCAGGTTTGGATGGTATTGCAGTGGAATTTATTAAGAAAGGGGGTGACTGTATTGTTGACTGGTTGGTAAGGTTATTTAATGTATGTATGACTCATGGTGAGGTGCCTGAGGATTGGCGGAATGCGTGCATAGTGCCATTGTACAAAGGCAAAGGGGATAAGAGTGAGTGCTCAAATTACAGAGGTATAAGTTTGTTGAGTATTCCTGGTAAATTATATGGGAGGGTATTGATTGAGAGGGTGAAGGCATGTACAGAGCATCAGATTGGGGAAGAGCAGTGCGGTTTCAGAAGTGGTAGAGGATGTGTGGATCAGGTGTTTGCTTTGAAGAATGTATGTGAGAAATACTTAGAAAAGCAAATGGATTTGTATGTAGCATTTATGGATCTGGAGAAGGCATATGATAGAGTTGATAGAGATGCTCTGTGGAAGGTATTAAGAATATATGGTGTGGGAGGCAAGTTGTTAGAAGCAGTGAAAAGTTTTTATCGAGGATGTAAGGCATGTGTACGTGTAGGAAGAGAGGAAAGTGATTGGTTCTCAGTGAATGTAGGTTTGCGGCAGGGGTGTGTGATGTCTCCATGGTTGTTTAATTTGTTTATGGATGGGGTTGTAAAGGAGGTAAATGCAAGAGTCCTGGAAAGAGGGGCAAGTATGAAGTCTGTTGGGGATGAGAGAGCTTGGGAAGTGAGTCAATTGTTGTTCGCTGATGATACAGCGCTGGTGGCTGATTCATGTGAGAAACTGCAGAAGCTGGTGACTGAGTTTGGTAAAGTGTGTGGAAGAAGAAAGTTGAGAGTAAATGTGAATAAGAGCAAGGTTATTAGGTACAGTAGGGGTGAGGGTCAAGTCAATTGGGAGGTGAGTTTGAATGGAGAAAAACTGGAGGAAGTGAAGTGTTTTAGATATCTGGGAGTGGATCTGTCAGCGGATGGAACCATGGAAGCGGAAGTGGATCATAGGGTGGGGGAGGGGGCGAAAATTTTGGGAGCCTTGAAAAATGTGTGGAAGTCGAGAACATTATCTCGGAAAGCAAAAATGGGTATGTTTGAGGGAATAGTGGTTCCAACAATGCTGTATGGTTGCGAGGCGTGGGCTATGGATAGAGATGTGCGCAGGAGGATGGATGTGCTGGAAATGAGATGTTTGAGGACAATGTGTGGTGTGAGGTGGTTTGATCGAGTAAGTAACGTAAGGGTAAGAGAGATGTGTGGAAATAAAAAGAGCGTGGTCGAGAGAGCAGAAGAGGGTGTTTTGAAATGGTTTGGGCACATGGAGAGAATGAGTGAGGAGAGATTGACCAAGAGGATATATGTGTCGGAGGTGGAGGGAACGAGGAGAAGAGGGAGACCAAATTGGAGGTGGAAAGATGGAGTGAAAAAGATTTTGTGTGATCGGGGCCTGAACATGCAGGAGGGTGAAAGGAGGGCAAGAAATAGAGTGAATTGGAGTCATGTGGTATACAGGGGTTGACGTGCTGTCAGTGGATTGAAGCAAGGCATGTGAAGCGTCTGGGGTAAACCATGGAAAGCTGTGTAGGTATGTATATTTGCGTGTCTGGACGTGTGTATGTACATGTGTATGGGGGGGGGGGGTTGGGCCATTTCTTTCGTCTGTTTCCTTGCGCTACCTCGCAAACGCGGGAGACAGCGACAAAGTATAAAAAAAAAAAAAAAAAAAAAAAAAAAAAAAAAAAAACTTTCATGAAATGTTACTATAAAATGGGATACCATGTGTGTTCTTAAGATCAGCTCTACAATTTTCGTATTAGTATGGAGATAAAGCTCAGTATGATCATTTTTATCATTTATATTTATCACCAAAAGGTGTTTTAATGTTTGGGAAGGACTTGTTAATATAAAATGTCATATTTTTAAGTATATAAGGAATCTGCTGTAAAGTTAAAAGGGCTTGCTAAAGTGAGGAAAATCATATTTCACTTTTAGTTTGTTGGTCATGGGTAGGGATGTGTGTGAGAGGTTTGTGAGAGGTTCTTATAATGTTTCATTGTATTTTATTGGTATGAAAGATAATAGCTATAGAAGTGCAGAGATATTTTTATAATTTTGAATGATGATTGCTAGCTTCTTTCCCCGACCTATGAAAATTGAGGATAATGAAGATTCTGATAAGGAGACTGTAAATTCTTTTATATGCGTGAAATTATTTCTCTCAGTTGGAATTTTTTTTTCGCACAGGTGGTCTAGCTCTATGTATCTGAACTGCAGCATCACTGCTGAGACACTGCACTTGAACACAAACACAAGAATGTTTATCATTTACATCTGTAACAGCACCACTTGGGCCACTGATATAAGCATATCAGTGACAATTAGTGTTGCTTACTTCATACTGTTCATTCATGATTGTAAGTAAACTTACAGAATATTTTGCCATTTGATTTGTTGTTGTATGATTACGTTTTTCTTCCCGCTATCGTTTTTGACTTTTGTCTAAATATGTCGCTGTACTTTCATGAATTATTACTATAAAATGGGATACCATGTGTTCTAAAACTGAAATGGGACACCATGTGTTGTTAAGATCATTGCACTACAGTTTTCTTATTAGTATGAAGATAAATCTCAGTGTGATCATTTTAATCATTTAGATTTATCACCTCCTGGTGTATTAATATTTGGGAAGGACTTGTTAATATAAAAAGTCATATTTTCAAGTATCCAAGGAATATGCTATAATGTGAAAAAGACTTGCACAAGTGAGGAAAGATTGACAAAGAGGATGTATGTGTCAGAGGTGGAGGGAACGAGGAGATGCAGGACGCCAAATTGGAGGTAGAAAGATGAAGAAAAAAAGATTTTGAGTGATTAGGGCCTGAACATGCAATAGGGTGAGAGGCGTGGAAGGAATAGAGCGATTTGGAATGATATGGTATACCAGGGTTGACGTGGTGTCAATGGACTGAACTTAGCACTGCCCCACCCCATAGGAAACAACATCGCTACCCCCTGCTTCAGTTTCATAGTGCCAAGAAAACAGACAAAAAAAAAGGCCACACTCATTCAGTCTCTGGCTGTCATGTGTAATGCACTGAAACCACAGCTCCTTTTCCACATCCAGGTCCTACAAAACTTACCATGGTTTACCCCAGGTGTTTTACATACCCTAGTTCAGTCCATTGACAGCATGTCAACTGCGGTATACTACATCATTCCAATTTGCTCTTTCCCTTGCACTCATTTTGCCCTCCAGTATGTTCAGGCCCCGATCGCTCAAAATCTTTTTCACTCCATCCTTCCACCTCCAATTTTGTTCCCTGTTTCTCCTTGTTAACCTCCACCACTGACACATATATCCTTTGACAATCTTTCCTCTCTCATTCTCCATATGTCCAGACCTTTTCAACATTCCCTCATCTGCTCTTTCAGCCACACTCTATATCACATCTCTCTTATTCTTTCATTATTTATTCGATCAAACTACGATACACCACATATTGTCCTCAAACATTTAATTTCCAACACATCCACTCTCCTCCTTACAACCCTCTCTGTAGCCCATACCTTGCAACCATATAATACTGTTAGAAATACTTTTCCTTCAAACAACCCATTTTTCTGTCTCGGATAATGTTTTCTCCTTCCACACATTCTTCATTGCTCCCAGAAAAGTCGCCCTGTCCCCCATCCTGTGATTCGCTTTCTCTTCCGTGGTTCCATTTGCTGCTAAGTCCACTCCTAGATATCTAAAACACTTACAAACTTACATCCCAGTTAGCTTGTCCCATAACCCTACTATTTCTGTATAAAACTTTTTTTTATTTAAGAAAATGATGTTGCATAGTTCAGCTGAAGATATGTTGATAATATTTTACTGATAACAAGACTGTAAATTCTTTTAGTTGTATGAAATTATTTGTCTCTATTGGAATTGTTTGTAATTACGTAGGTGGTCTAGCTTGTCTCTACGCATCTGGACTGCAGCATCACTACTGAGACACACGAACACAAGAATTTGTATCATTTACATCTGTAAGAGCACCACATGGGTCATTGATATAAGCATATCAATGTCAATTAGTGTCGCTTACTCCATACTGTTCATTCATGATTGTAAGTTAACTTATAAAATGTTTTGCCATTTGATATTTTTGTGGTAGGGTTACATTTCCTGCTATCTTTTTTAACGTTTGTCTAAATATGTCCGTATACTTTCATGAAATGTTACGACAAAATGGGATACCATGTGTGTTCTTAAGATCAGCTCTGCAATTTTCGTATTAGTATGGAGATAAAGCTCAGTATGATCATTTTTATCATTTAGATTTATCACCAAAAGGTGTTTTAATGTTTGGGAAGGACTTGTTAATATATAATGTCATATTTTTAAGTATATAAGGAATCTGCTGTAAAGTGAAAAGGGCTAGCTAAAGTGAGGAAAATCATATTTCACTTTTAGTATGTTGGTCATGGGTAGGGATGTGTGTGTTTTGTGAGAGGTTCTTACAATGTTTCATTGTATTTTATGGGTATGAAAGATAATAGCTATAGAAGTGCAGAGATATTTTCATAATTTTGAATGATGATTTCTATCTTCTTTCCCCGACCTATGAAAATTGAGGATAATGAAGATTCTGATAAGGAGACTGTAAATTCTTTTATATGCATGAAATTATTTCTCTCACAGTTGGAATTGTTTCTTTTCGCACAGGTGGTCTAGCTCTATGTATCTGAACTGCAGCATCACTACTGAGACACTGCACTTGAACACACAAGAATGTTTATCATTTACATCTGTAACAGCACCACTTGGGCCACTGATATAAGCATATCAGTGACAATTAGTGTTGCTTACTTCATACTGTTCATTCATGATTGTAAGTAAACTTACAGAATATTTTGCCATTTGATTTGTTGTTGTATGATTACGTTTTTCTTCCCACTATCTTTTTTAGCTTTTGTCTAAATATGTCGCTGTACTTTCATGAATTATTACTATAAAATGGGATACCATGTGTTCTAAAACTGAAATGGGACACCATGCTTTGTTAAGATCATTGCACTACAGTTTTCTTATTAGTATGAAGATAAATCTCAGTGTGATCATTTTAATCATTTAGATTTATCACCTCCTGGTGTATTAATATTTGGGAAGGACTTGTTAATATAAAAAGTCATATTTTCAAGTATCCAAGGAATATGCTATAATGTGAAAAAGACTTGCACAAGTGAGGAAAGATTGACAAAGAGGATGTATGTGTCAGAGGTGGAGGGAACGAGGAGATGCAGGACGCCAAATTGGAGGTAGAAAGATGAAGAAAAAAAGATTTTGAGTGATTAGGGCCTGAACATGCAATAGGGTGAGAGGCGTGGAAGGAATAGAGCGATTTGGAATGATATGGTATACCAGGGTTGACGTGGTGTCAATGGACTGAACTCTGCACTGCCCCACCCCATAGGAAACAACATCGCTACCCCCTGCTTCAGTTTCATAGTGCCAAGAAGACAGACAAAAAAAAAAGGCCACACTCATTCAGTCTCTGGCTGTCATGTGTAATGCACTGAAACCACAGCTCCTTTTCCACATCCAGGTCCTACAAAACTTACCATGGTTTACCCCAGGTGTTTTACATACCCTAGTTCAGTCCATTGACAGCATGTCAACTGCGGTATACTACATCATTCCAATTTGCTCTTTCCCTTGCACTCATTTTGCCCTCCAGTATGTTCAGGCCCCGATCGCTCAAAATCTTTTTCACTCCATCCTTCCACCTCCAATTTTGTTCCCTGTTTCTCCTTGTTAACCTCCACCACTGACACATATATCCTTTGACAATCTTTCCTCTCTCATTCTCCATATGTCCAGACCTTTTCAACATTCCCTCATCTGCATCTTCAGCCACACTCTATATCACATCTCTCTTATTCTTTCATTATTTATTCGATCAAACTACGATACACCACATATTGTCCTCAAACATTTAATTTCCAACACATCCACTCTCCTCCTTACAACCCTCTCTGTAGCCCATACCTTGCAACCATATAATACTGTTAGAAATACTTTTCCTTCAAACAACCCATTTTTCTGTCTCGGATAATGTTTTCTCCTTCCACACATTCTTCATTGCTCCCAGAAAAGTCGCCCTGTCCCCCATCCTGTGATTCGCTTTCTCTTCCGTGGTTCCATTTGCTGCTAAGTCCACTCCTAGATATCTAAAACACTTACAAACTTACATCCCAGTTAGCTTGTCCCATAACCCTACTATTTCTGTATAAAACTTTTTTTTATTAAGAAAATGATGTTGCATAGTTCAGCTGAAGATATGTTGATAATATTTTACTGATAACAAGACTGTAAATTCTTTTAGTTGTATGAAATTATTTGTCTCTATTGGAATTGTTTGTAATTACGTAGGTGGTCTAGCTTGTCTCTACGCATCTGGACTGCAGCATCACTACTGAGACACACTGAACACAAGAATTTGTATCATTTACATCTGTAAGAGCACCACATGGGTCATTGATATAAGCATATCAATGTCAATTAGTGTCGCTTACTCCATACTGTTCATTCATGATTGTAAGTTAACTTATAAAATGTTTTGCCATTTGATATTTTTGTGGTAGGGTTACATTTCCTGCTATCTTTTTTAACGTTTGTCTAAATATGTCCGTATACTTTCATGAAATGTTACGACAAAATGGGATACCATGTGTGTTCTTAAGATCAGCTCTGCAATTTTCGTATTAGTATGGAGATAAAGCTCAGTATGATCATTTTTATCATTTAGATTTATCACCAAAAGGTGTTTTAATGTTTGGGAAGGACTTGTTAATATATAATGTCATATTTTTAAGTATATAAGGAATCTGCTGTAAAGTGAAAAGGGCTAGCTAAAGTGAGGAAAATCATATTTCACTTTTAGTATGTTGGTCATGGGTAGGGATGTGTGTGTTTTGTGAGAGGTTCTTACAATGTTTCATTGTATTTTATGGGTATGAAAGATAATAGCTATAGAAGTGCAGAGATATTTTCATAATTTTGAATGATGATTTCTATCTTCTTTCCCCGACCTATGAAAATTGAGGATAATGAAGATTCTGATAAGGAGACTGTAAATTCTTTTATATGCATGAAATTATTTCTCTCACAGTTGGAATTGTTTCTTTTCGCACAGGTGGTCTAGCTCTATGTATCTGAACTGCAGCATCACTACTGAGACACTGCACTTGAACACAAGAATGTTTATCATTTACATCTGTAACAGCACCACTTGGGCCACTGATATAAGCATATCAGTGACAATTAGTGTTGCTTACTTCATACTGTTCATTCATGATTGTAAGTAAACTTACAGAATATTTTGCCATTTGATTTGTTGTTGTATGATTACGTTTTTCTTCCCACTATCTTTTTTAGCTTTTGTCTAAATATGTCGCTGTACTTTCATGAATTATTACTATAAAATGGGATACCATGTGTTCTAAAACTGAAATGGGACACCATGCTTTGTTAAGATCATTGCACTACAGTTTTCTTATTAGTATGAAGATAAATCTCAGTGTGATCATTTTAATCATTTAGATTTATCACCTCCTGGTGTATTAATATTTGGGAAGGACTTGTTAATATAAAAAGTCATATTTTCAAGTATCCAAGGAATATGCTATAATGTGAAAAAGACTTGCATAAGTGAGGAAAGATTGACAAAGAGGATGTATGTGTCAGAGGTGGAGGGAACAAGGAGATGCAGGACGCCAAATTGGAGGTAGAAAGATGAAGAAAAAAAGATTTTGAGTGATTAGGGCCTGAACATACAATAGGGTGAGAGGCGTGGAAGGAATAGAGCGATTTGGAATGATATGGTATACCAGGGTTGACGTGGTGTCAATTGACTGAACTCTGCATTGCCCCACCCCATAGGAAACAACATCGCTACCCCCTGCTTCAGTTTTATAGTGCCAAGAAGACAGACAAAAAAAAAAAAGGTCACATTCATTCAGTCTCTGGTTGTCATGTGTAATGCACTGAAACCACAGCTCCTTTTCCACATCCAGGTCCTACAAAACTTACCATGGTTTACCCCAGGTGTTTTACATACCCTGGTTCAGTCCATTGACAGCATGTCAACTGCGGTATACTACATCATTCCAATTTGCTCTTTCCCTTGCACTCATTTTGCCCTCCAGTATGTTCAGGCCCCGATCGCTCAAAATCTTTTTCACTCCATCCTTCCACCTCCAATTTTGTTCCCTGTTTCTCCTTGTTAACCTCCACCACTGACACATATATCCTTTGACATTCTTTCCTCTCTCATTCTCCATATGTCCAGACCTTTTCAACACGCCCTCATCTGCAATCTCAGCCACACTTTATGTCACATCTCTCTTATTCTTTCATTATTTATTCGATCAAACTACAATACACCACATATTGTCCTCAAACATTTAATTTCCAACACATCCACTCTCCTCCTTACAACCCTCTCTGTAGCCCGTGCCTTGCAACCATATAATACTGTTAGAAATACTTTTCCTTCAAACAACCCATTTTTCTGTCTCGGATAATGTTTTCTTCCACACATTCTTCATTGCTCCCAGAAAAGTCGCCCTGCCCCCCATCCTGTGATTCGCTTTCTCTTCCATGGTTCCATTTGCTGCTAAGTCCACTCCTAGATATCTAAAACACTTACAAACTTACATCCCAGTTAGCTTGTCCCATAACCCTACTATTTCTGTATAAAACTTTTTTTTATTAAGAAAATGATGTTGCATAGTTCAGCTGAAGATATGTTGATAATATTTTACTGATAACAAGACTGTAAATTCTTTTAGTTGTATGAAATTATTTGTCTCTATTGGAATTGTTTGTTATTACATAGGTGGTCTAGCTTGTCTCTACGCATCTGGACTGCAGCATCACTACTGAGACACACTTGAACACAAGAATTTGTATCATTTACATCTGTAAGAGCACCACATGGTCATTGATATAAGCATATCAATGTCAATTAGTGTCGCTTACTCCATACTGTTCATTCATGATTGTAAGTTAACTTATAAAATGTTTTGCCATTTGATTTTTTTGTGGTAGGGTTACATTTCCTGCTATCTTTTTTAACGTTTGTCTAAATATGTACGTATACTTTCATGAAATATTTCTATAAAATGGGATACCATGTGTGTTCTTAAGATCAGCTCTGCAATTTTCGTATTAGTATGGAGATAAAGCTCAGTATGATCATTTTTATCATTTAGATTTATCACCAAAAGGTGTTTTAATGTTTGGGAAGGACTTGTTAATATATAATGTCATATTTTTAAGTATATAAGGGATCTGCTGTAAAGTGAAAAGGGCTTGCTAAAGTGAGGGAAATCATATTTCACTTTTAGTATGTTGGTCATGGGTAGGGATGTGTGTGTTTTGTGAGAGGTTCTCATAATGTTTCATTGTATTTTATTGGTATGAAAGATAATAGCTATAGAAGTGCAGAGATATTTTCATAATTTTGAATGATGATTGCTATCTTCTTTCCCCGACCTATGAAAATTGAGGATAATGAAGATTCTGATAAGGGGACTGTAAATTCTTGTATATGCATGAAATTATTTCTCTCACAGTTGGAATTGTTTCTTTTCGCACAGGTGGTCTAGCTCTATGTATCTGAACTGCAGCATCACTACTGAGACACTGCACTTGAACACAAGAATGTTTATCATTTACATCTGTAACAGCACCACTTGGGCCACTGATATAAGCATATCAGTGACAATTAGTGTTGCTTACTTCATACTGTTCATTCATGATTGTAAGTAAACTTACAGAATATTTTGCCATTTGATTTGTTGTAGTATGATTATGTTTTTCTTCCCGCTATCTTTTTTAACTTTTGTCTAAATATGTCGCTGTACTTTCATGAATTATATCCCTGGGGATAGGGGAGAAAGAATACTTCCCACGTATTCCCTGCGTGTCGTAGAAGGCGACTAAAAGGGAAGGGAGTGGGGGGCTGGAAATCCTCCCCTCTCAATTTTTTTTTCTTTTTTATTTTCCAAAAGAAGGAACAGAGAAGGGGGCCTGGTGAGGATATTCCCGAAAAGGCCCAGTCCTCTGTTCTTAACGCTACCTCGCTAATGCGGGAAATGGCGAATAGTATGAAAGAAAAGAAAAGATTACTATAAAATGGGATACCATGTGTTCTAAAACTGAAATGGGACACCATGCATTGTTAAGATCATTGCGCTACAGTTTTCTTATTAGTATGAAGGTAAATCTCAGTGTGATCATTTTAATCATTTAGATTTATCACCTCCTGGTGTATTAATATTTGGTAAGGACTTGTTAATATGAAAAGTCATATTTTCAAGTATCCAAGGAATATGCTATAATGTGAAAAAGACTTGCATAAGTGAGGAAAGACTGACAAAGAGGATGTATGTGTCAGAGGTGGAGGGAACAAGGAGATGCAGGACGCCAAATTGGAGGTAGAAAGATGAAGAAAAAAAGATTTTGAGTGATTAGGGCCTGAACATACAATAGGGTGAGAGGCGTGGAAGGAATAGAGCGATTTGGAATGATATGGTATACCAGGGTTGACGTGGTGTCAATTGACTGAACTCGGCATTGCCCCACCCCATAGGAAACAACATCGCTACCCCCTGCTTCAGTTTTATAGTGCCAAGAAAACAGACAAAAAAAAAAGGCCACATTCATTCAGTCTCTGACTGTCATGTGTAATGCACTGAAACCACAGCTCCTTTTCCACATCCAGGTCCTACAAAACTTACCATGGTTTACCCCAGGTGTTTTACATACCCTGGTTCAGTCCATTGACAGCATGTCAACTGCGGTATACTACATCATTCCAATTTGCTCTTTCCCTTGCACTCATTTTGCCCTCCAGTATGTTCAGGCCCCGATCGCTCAAAATCTTTTTCACTCCATCCTTCCACCTCCAATTTTGTTCCCTGTTTCTCCGTGTTAACCTCCACCACTGACACATATATCCTTTGACAATCTTTCCTCTCTCATTCTCCATATGTCCAGACCTTTTCAACACGCCCTCATCTGCTATCTCAGCCACACTTTATGTCACATCTCTCTTATTCTTTCATTATTTATTCGATCAAACTACAATACACCACATATTGTCCTGAAACATTTAATTTCCAACACATCCACTCTCCTCCTTACAACCCTCTCTGTAGCCCGTGCCTTGCAACCATATAATACTGTTAGAAATACTTTTCCTTCAAACAACCCATTTTTCTGTCTCGGATAATGTTTTCTTCCACACATTCTTCATTGCTCCCAGAAAAGTCGCCCTGCCCCCCATCCTGTGATTCGCTTTCTCTTCCATGGTTCCATTTGCTGCTAAGTCCACTCCTAGATATCTAAAACACTTACAAACTTACATCCCAGTTAGCTTGTCCCATAACCCTACTATTTCTGTATAAAACTTTTTTTTATTAAGAAAATGATGTTGCATAGTTCAGCTGAAGATATGTTGATAATATTTTACTGATAACAAGACTGTAAATTCTTTTAGTTGTATGAAATTATTTGTCTCTATTGGAATTGTTTGTTATTACATAGGTGGTTGTAAATTCTTTTAGTTGTATGAAATTATTTGTCTCTATTGGAATTGTTTGTTATTACATAGGTGGTCTAGCTTGTCTCTACGCATCTGGACTGCAGCATCACTACTGAGACACACTTGAACACAAGAATTTGTATCATTTACATCTGTAAGAGCACCACATGGTCATTGATATAAGCATATCAATGTCAATTAGTGTCGCTTACTCCATACTGTTCATTCATGATTGTAAGTTAACTTATAAAATGTTTTGCCATTTGATTTTTTTGTGGTAGGGTTACATTTCCTGCTATCTTTTTTAACGTTTGTCTAAATATGTACGTATACTTTCATGAAATATTTCTATAAAATGGGATACCATGTGTGTTCTTAAGATCAGCTCTGCAATTTTCGTATTAGTATGGAGATAAAGCTCAGTATGATCATTTTTATCATTTTGAATGATGATTGCTATCTTCTTTCCCCGACCTATGAAAATTGAGGATAATGAAGATTCTGATAAGGGGACTGTAAATTCTTGTATATGCATGAAATTATTTCTCTCACAGTTGGAATTGTTTCTTTTCGCACAGGTGGTCTAGCTCTATGTATCTGAACTGCAGCATCACTACTGAGACACTGCACTTGAACACAAGAATGTTTATCATTTACATCTGTAACAGCACCACTTGGGCCACTGATATAAGCATATCAGTGACAATTAGTGTTGCTTACTTCATACTGTTCATTCATGATTGTAAGTAAACTTACAGAATATTTTGCCATTTGATTTGTTGTTGTATGATTATGTTTTTCTTCCCGCTATCTTTTTTAACTTTTGTCTAAATATGTCGCTGTACTTTCATGAATTATGACTATAAAATGGGATACCATGTGTTCTAAAACTGAAATGGGACACCATGCGTTGTTAAGATCATTGCACTACAGTTTTCTTATTAGTATGAAGGTAAATCTCAGTGTGATCATTTTAATCATTTAGATTTATCACCTCCTGGTGTATTAATATTTGGTAAGGACTTGTTAATATAAAAAGTCATATTTTCAAGTATCCAAGGAATATGCTATAATGTGAAAAAGACTTGCATAAGTGAGGAAAGATTGACAAAGAGGATGTATGTGTCAGAGGTGGAGGGAACAAGGAGATGCAGGACGCCAAATTGGAGGTAGAAAGATGAAGAAAAAAGATTTTGAGTGATTAGGGCCTGAACATACAATAGGGTGAGAGGTGTGGAAGGAATAGAGCGATTTGGAATGATATGGTATACCATGGTTGACGTGGTGTCAATTGACTGAACTCGGCATTGTCCCACCCCATAGGAAACGACATCGCTACCCTCTGCTTCAGTTTTATAGTGCCAAGAAAACAGACAAAAAAAAAGGCCACGTTCATTCAGTCTCTGGCTGTCATGTGTAATGCACTGAAACCACAGCTCCTTTTCCACATCCAGGTCCTACAAAACTTACCATGGTTTACCCCAGGTGTTTTACATACCCTGGTTCAGACCATTGACAGCATGTCAACTGCGGTATACTACATCATTCCAATTTGCTCTTTCCCTTGCACTCATTTTGCCCTCCAGTATGTTCAGGCCCCGATCGCTCAAAATCTTTTTCACTCCATCCTTCCACCTCCAATTTTGTTCCCTGTTTCTCCTTGTTAACCTCCACCTCTGACACTTATATCCTTTGACAGTCTTTCCTCTCTCATTCTCCATATGTCCAGACCTTTTCAACACGCCCTCATCTGCTCTCTCAGCCACACTTTATATCACATCTCTCTTATTCTTTCATTATTTATTCGATCAAACTACGATACACCACATATTGTCCTCAAACATTTAATTTCCAACACATCCACACTCCTCCTTACACCCCTCTCTGTAGCCCATGCCTTGCAACCATATCATACTGTTAGAAATACTTTTCCTTCAAACAACCCATTTTTCTGTCTCGGATAATGTTTTCTCCTTCCACACATTCTTCATTGCTCCCGGAAAAGTCGCCCTGCCCCCCATCCTGTGATTCACTTTTTCTTCCATGGTTCCATTTGCTGCTAAGTCCACTCCTAGATATCTAAAACACTTACAAACTTACATCCCAGTTAGCTTGTCCCATAACCCTACTATTTCTGTATAAAACTTTTTTTTAAGAAGATGATGTTACATAGTTCAGCTGAAGATATGTTGATATTATTTTACTGATAACAAGACTGTAAATTCTTTTAGTTGTATGAAATTATTTGTCTCTATTGGAATTGTTTGTTATTACATAGGTGGTCTAGCTTGTCTCTACGCATCTGGACTGCAGCATCACTACTGAGACACACTCGAACACAAGAATTTGTATCATTTACATCTGTAAGAGCACCACATGGGTCACTGATATAAGCATATCAATGTCAATTAGTGTTGCTTACTCCATACTGTTCATTCATGATTGTAAGTGAACTTATAAAATGTTTTGCCATTTGATTTTTTTGTGGTATCTTTTTTTTCCTGCTATCTTTTTTAACGTTTGTCTAAATATGTCCGTATACTTTCATGAAATATTTTTATAAAATGGGATACCATGTGTGTTCTTAAGATCAGCTCTACAATTTTCGTATTAGTATGGAGATAAAGCTCAGTATGATCATTATCATTTAGATTTATCACCAAAAGGTGTTTTAATGTTTGGGAAGGACTTGTTAATATAAAGTGTCATATTTTTAAGTATGGGAAGCTTGGGAAGTGAGTCAGTTGTTGTTCGCTGATGATACAGCGCTGGTGGCTGATTCATGTGAGAAACTGCAGAAGCTGGTGACTGAGTTTGGTAAAGTGTGTGAAAGAAGAAAGTTAAGAGTAAATGTGAATAAGAGCAAGGTTATTAGGTACAGTAGGGTTGAGGGTCAATTCAATTGGGAGGTGAGTTTGAATGGAGAAAAACTGGAGGAAGTGAAGTGTTTTAGATATCTGGGAGTGGATCTGGCAGCGGATGGAACCATGGAAGCGGAAGTGGATCATAGGGTGGGGGAGGGGGCGAAAATTCTGGGAGCCTTGAAGAATGTGTGGAAGTCGAGAACATTATCTCGGAAAGCAAAAATGGGTATGTTTGAAGGAATAGTGGTTCCAACAATGTTGTATGGTTGCGAGGCGTGGACTATGGATAGAGTTGTGCGCAGGAGGATGGATGTGCTAGAAATGAGATGTTTGAGGACAATGTGTGGTGTGAGGTGGTTTGATCGAGTAAGTAACGTAAGGGTAAGAGAGATGTGTGGAAATAAAAAGAGCGTGGTTGAGAGAGCAGAATAGGGTGTTTTGAAATGGTTTGGTCACATGGAGAGAATGAGTGAGGAAAGATTGACCAAGAGGATATATGTGTCGGAGGTGGAGGGAACGAGGAGAAGAGTGAGACCAAATTGGAGGTGGAAAGATGGAGTAAAAAAGATTTTGTGTGATCGGGGCCTGAACATGCAGGAGGGTGAAAGGAGGGCAAAGAATAGAGTGAATTGGATCGATGTGGTATACCGGGGTTGACGTGCTGTCAGTGGATTGAATCAAGGCATGTGTATGGGGGTGGGTTGGGCCATTTCTTTCATCTGTTTCCTTGCGCTACCTCGCAAACGCGGGAGACAGCGACAAAGCAAAAAAAAAAAAAAAAATGAAGGTAAATCTCAGTGTGATCATTTTGATCATTTAGATTTTTCACGGCCTGGTGTATTAATATTTGGGAAGGACTCATTAATATTTTTTTTTTTTATTATACTTTGTCACTGTCTCCCGCGTTTGCGAGGTAGCGCAAGGAAACAGACGAAAGAAATGGCCCCCCCCCCCCCATACACATGTATATACATACGTCCACACACGCAAATATACATACCTACACAGCTTTCCATGGTTTACCCCAGACGCTTCACATGCCTTGATTCAATCCACTGACAGCACGTCAACCCCGGTATACCACATTGCTCCAATTCACTCTATTCCTTGCCCTCCTTTCACCCTCCTGCATGTTCAGGCCCCGATCACACAAAATCTTTTTCACTTTTTCCCATCCTGTGACTCGCTTTCTCTTCCATGGTTCCATTTGCTGCTAAGTCCACTCCTGGATATCTAAAACACGTACAAACTTACATCCCAATTAGGTTGTCCCTTAACCCTACTATTTCTATGCAAAATTTTTTTTTATTAAGAAAATGATGTTGCATAGTTCAGCTGATGATATGTTGACAATATTTTACAGATAGCAAGACTGTAAATTCTTTTAGTTGTATGAAGTTATTTGTCTCTATTGGGATTGCTTATTACATAGGTGGTCTGGCTTGGCTCTACGCACCTGGACTGCAGCATCACTACTGAGACACACATGAACACAAGAATTTGTATCATTTACATATGTATTATCACCACATGGGTCACTGATATGAGCATATCAGTGACAATTAGTGTTGCTTACTCCATACTGTTCATTCATGATTGTAAGTTGTAAAATGTTTTGCCATTTGATTTTTTTGTGGTAGGGGTACATTTCCTGCTATCTTTTTTAACGTTTGTCTAAATATGTCCGTGTACTTTCATGAAATATTACTATAAAACGGGATACCATGTGTGTTCTTAAGATCAGCTCACTACAATTTTCATATTGGTATGGAGATAAAGCTCAGTGTGATCATTTTTATCATTTATATTTATCACCAAAAGCTGTTTTAATGTTTGGGAAGGCCTTGTTAATATAAAATGTCATATTTTTAAGTATATAAGGAATCTGCTGTAAAGTGAAAAGGGCTTGCATAAGTGAGGAAAATCATATTTCACTTTTAGTATGTTGGTCATGGGTAGGGATGTGTGTGTTCTGTGAGAGTTTCTTATAATGTTTCATTGTATTTTATTGGTATGAAAGATAATAGCTATAGAAGTGCAGAGATATTTTTATAATTTTGAATGATGATTGCTAGCTTCTTTCCCCGACCTATGAAAATTGAGGATAATGAAGATTCTGATAAGGAGACTGTAAATTCTTGTATATGCATGAAATTATTTCTCTCACAGTTGGAATTGTTTCTTTTCGCACAGGTGGTCTAGCTCTATGTATCTGAACTGCAGCATCACTGCTGAGACACTGCACTTGAACACAAGAATTTTTATCGTTTACATCTGTAACAGCACCACTTGGGCCACTGATATAAGCATATCAGTGACAATTAGTGTTGCTTACTTCATACTGTTCATTCATGATTGTAAGTAAACTTGCAGAATATTTTGCCATTTGATTTGTTGTTGTATGATTACGTTTTTCTTCCCGCTATCTTTTGTAACTTTTGTCTAAATATGTCGGTGTACTTTCATGTACAGACGAAAGAAATGGCCCAGCCCACCCCCATACACATATATATACATATGTCCACACACGCAAATATACATACCTACACAGCTTTCCATGGTTTACCCCAGACGCTTCACATGCCCTGATTCAATCCACTGACAGCACGTCAACCCCGGTATACCACATCGATCCAATTCACTCTATTCCTTACCCTCCTTTCACTCTCCTGCATGTTCAGGCCCCGATCTCACAAAATCTTTTTTACTCCATCTTTCCACCTCCAATTTGGTCTCCCACTTCTCGTTCCCTCCACCTCCGACACATATATCCTCTTGGTCAATCTTTCCTTGCTCATTCTCTCCATGTGCCCAAACCATTTCAAAACACCCTCTTCTTCTCTCTCAACCACGCTCTTTTTATTTCCACACATCTCTCTTACCCTTACGTTACTTACTTGATCAAACCACCTCACACCACACATCATTGTCTTCAAACATCTCATTTCCAGCACATCCATCCTCCTGCACACAACTCTATCCATAGCCCACGCCTAGCAACCATACAACATTGTTGGAACCACTATTCCTTCAAACATACCCATTTTTGCTTTCCGAGATAATGTTCTGGACTTCCACACATTCTTCAAGGCTCCCAGAATTTTCGCCACCTCCCCCACCCTATGATCCACTTCCGCTTCCATGGTTCCATCCGCTGCCAGATCCACTCCCAGATATCTAAAACACTTTACTTCCTCCAGTTTTTCTCTATTCAAACTTACCTCCCAGTTGACTTGACCCTCAACCCTACTGTACCTAATAACTTTGCTCTTATTCACATTTACTCTTAACTTTCTTCTTTCACACACTTTACCAAACTCAGTCACCAGCTGAGAATATATGGTGTGGGAGGCAAGTTGTTAGAAGCAGTGAAAAGTTTTTATCGAGGATGTAAGGCATGTGTACGTGTAGGAAGAGAGGAAAGTGATTGGTTCTCAGTGAATGTAGGTTTGCGGCAGGGGTGTGTGATGTCTCCATGGTTGTTTAATTTGTTTATGGATGGGGTTGTTAGGGAGGTGAATGCAAGAGTTTTGGAAAGAGGGGCAAGTATGAAGTCTGTTGGGGATGAGAGAGCTTGGGAAGTGAGTCAGTTGTTCGCTGATGATACAGCGCTGTTGGCTGATTCATGTGAGAAACTGCAGAAGCTGGTGACTGAGTTTGGTAAAGTGTGTGAAAGAAGAAAGTTAACAGTAAATGTGAATAAGAGCAAGGTAATTAGGTACAGTAGGGTTGAGGTCAAGTCAATTGGGAGGTAAGTTTGAATAGAGAAAACCTGGAGGAAGTAAAGTGTTTTAGATATCTGGGAGTGGATCTGGCAGCGGATGGAACCATGGAAGCGGAAGTGGATCATAGGGTGGGGGAGGTGGCGAAAATTCTGGGAGCCTTGAAGAATGTGTGGAAGTCCAGAACATTATCTCGGAAAGCAAAAATGGGTATGTTTGAAGGAATAGTGGTTCCAACAATGTTGTATGGTTGCGAGGCGTGGGCTATGGATAGAGTTGTGCGTAGGAGGATGGATGTGCTGGAAATGAGATGTTTGAGGACAATGTGTGGTGTGAGGTGGTTTGATCGAGTAAGTAACGTAAGGGTAAGAGAGATGTGTGGAAATAAAAAGAGCATGGTTGAGAGAGAAGAAGAGGGTGTTTTGAAATGGTTTGGGCACATGGAGAGAATGATTGAGGAAAGATTGACCAAGAGGATATATGTGTCGGAGGTGGAGGGAACGAGGAGAAGTGGGAGACCAAATTGGAGGTGGAAAGATGGAGTGAAAAAGATTTTGTGTGATCGGGGCCTGAACATGCAGGAGGGTGAAAGGAAGGCAAGGAATAGAGTGAATTGGATCGATGTGGTATACCGGGGTTGACGTGCTGTCAGTGGATTGAATCAGGGCATGTGAAGCGTCTGGTGTAAACCATGGAAAGCTGTGTAGGTATGTATATTTGCGTGTGTGGACGTATGTATATACATGTGTATGGGGGTGGGTTGGGCCATTTCTTTCGTCTGTTTCCTTGTGCTACCTCGCAAACGCGGGAGACAGCGGAAAAAAAAAAAAAATTCTTCAAACACCTGATCCACACATACTCTACCATTTCTGAAACCACACTGCTCTTCCCCAATCTGATGCTCTGTACATGCCTTCACCCTCTCACCCAATACCCTCCCATACCTATTAGTATGAAGATAAATCTCAGTGTGATCATTTTAATCATTTAGATTTATCACCTCCTGATGTATTAATATTTGGGAAGGACTTGTTAATATAAAAAGTCATATTTTCAAGTATCCAAGGAATATGCTATAATGTGAAAAAGACTTGCATAAGTGAGGAACGATTGACAAAGAGGATGTATGTGTCAGAGGTGGAGGGAACAAGGAGATGCAGGAGACCAAATTGGAGGTAGAAGGATGAAGTAAAAAAGATTTTGAGTGATTAGGGCCTGAACATACAATAGGGTGAGAGGCATGGAAGGAATAGAGCGATTTGGAATGGTGTGGTATACCAGGGTCGACGTGGTGTCAATGGACTGAACTTAGCACTGCCCCGCCCCATAGGAAACAACATCGCTACCCCCTGCTTCAGTTTTATAGTGCCAAGAAAACAGACAAAAAAAAAGGCCAGATTCATTCAGTCTCTGGCTGTCATGTGTAATGCACTGAAACCACAGCTCCCTTTCCACATCCAGGTCCTACAAAACTTACCATGGTTTACCCCAGATATTTTACATACCCTGGTTCAGTCCATTGACAGCATGTCAACCCTGGTATACTACATCATTCCAATTTGCTCTTTCCCTTGCACTCATCTTGCCCTCAAGTATGTTCAGGCCCCGATCGCTCAAAATCTTTTTCACGCCATCCTTCCACCTCCAATTTTGTTCCCTGTTTCTCCTTGTTAACCTCCACCACTGACACATATATCCTTTGTCAATCTTTCCTCTCTCATTCTCCATATGTCCAGACTTTTATTTGTTTTCCAGATCCTGGGGAGAGCTTTGCCTCCAGGAAGATAGTACTGTTATGTAAGTACTTGTAGCATTGATGTACCTTTTGATAAATGGATAAAGTACAAACATGTTTGATAAGTCCTGAAATATAGTAATATATGTTTATACTTTTAAGTTTGTAAAATTGATATGATGAAAAAAATATAACGAACAAAATGCAAGCTCTTGGTTTGTAGTTGTTGAAAACATGCATGGCACTGAACTCTGTCTTGGAGTGGAAGGATATAATTGATCTTTCCAAATTGAATTATTTTTATTTATTTTCCAGATAACCTAAGAGTTTTCCTTCATGGCAGTGTTGTACTTTGTAAGTGATTTAATTTTTGTATGGCTTTTGGATCGTAAATATGAATCTTTTGATACATTTTAAGGCATGTAATAAATTAAAAGTATATTTGGTAGATTGGAATATCATTGAAATATTAATATATATGCTTCATGATGAAAAATAATGACTAAATGCAAATCTGTTTGTTTATGGTGGTAGACTCATGGATGGGACGAAGGTGTCTCGTATATCGTCAGAAAACAATCATGCTTTCTAGTCTGACTTTTATTTGTTTTCCAGACGCTGGGGAGAGCTTTACCTCCCGGAAGATAGTAGTGTTATGTAAGTACTTGTTGCATTGTTGTACCTTTTGATAAATGGATAAAGTACAAACATGTTTGATAAGTCCTGAAATATAGTAATATATGTTTATACTTTCAAGTTTGCTAAAATTGATATGATGAAAAAATATAAACCACGAAATGCAAGCTCTTGGCTTGTAGTTGTTGAAAACATGCATGCACTGAACTCTGCTTGGAGTGGAAGGATATAATTGATCTTTCCAAACTGAATTATTTTTATTTATTTTCCAGATAACCTAGAGTTTTCCTTCATGGCAGAGTGTTGTACTTTGTAAGTGATTTATTTTTGTATGAGTTTAGGATCGTTAATTTTGAATTTTTGATTAATATTTTACAGCTTGTAATAATTTAAAAGTATATTAGGTAGATTGGAACATCATTGAAATGTTAATATGTATGCTTCATGATGAAAAATAATGGCTAAATGCAAATCTGTTTGTTTATGGTGGTAGACTCATGGATGGGACGAAGGTGTCTCGTATATCGTCAGAAAACAATCATGCTTTCTAGTCTGACTTTTATTTGTTTTCCAGATGCTGGGGAGAGCTTTGCCTCCAGGAAGATCATAGTGTTATGTAAGTACTTGTTGCATTGATGTACCTTTTGATAAATGGATAAAGTACAAACATGTTTGATAAGTCCTGAAATATAGTAATATATGTTTATACTTTTAAGTTTGTAAAATTTGATATGATGAAAAAATATAACAGAAAATGCAAGCTCTTGGCTTGTAGTTGTTGAAAACATGCATGGCACTGAACTCTGTCTTGGAGTGGAAGGATATAATTGATCTTTCCAAACTGAATTATTTTTATTTATTTCCAGATAACCTAAGAGTTTTCCTTCATGGCAGAGTGTTGTACTTTGTAAGTGATTTAATTTTTGTATGGCTTTTGGATCGTAAATATGAATCTTTTGATACATTTTAAGGCATGTAATAAATTAAAAGTATATTAGGTAGATTGGAACATCATTGAAATGTTAATATGTATGCTTCATGATGAAAAATAATGGCTAAATGCAAATCTGTTTGTTTATGGTGGTAGACTCATGGATGGGACGAAGGTGTCTCGTATATCGTCAGAAAACAATCATGCTTTCTAGTCTGACTTTTATTTGTTTTCCAGATGCTGGGGAGAGCTTTGCCTCCAGGAAGATAGTAGTGTTATGTAAGTACTTGTTGCATTGATGTACCTTTTGATAAATGGATAAAGTACAAACATGTTTGATAAGTCCTGAAATATAGTAATATATGTTTATACTTTTAAGTTTGTGAAATTGATATGATGAAAAAAATATAACGAACAGAATGCAAGCTCTTGGTTTGTAGTTGTTGTAAACATGCATGGCACTGAACTCTGTCTTGGAGTGGAAGGATATAATTGATCTTTCCAAATTGAATTATTTTTATTTATTTTCCAGATAACCTAAGAGTTTTCCTTCATGGCAGTGTTGTACTTTGTAAGTGATTTAATTTTTGTATGGCTTTTGGATCGTAAATATGAATCTTTTGATACATTTTAAGGCATGTAATAAATTAAAAGTATATTTGGTAGATTGGAATATCATTGAAATGTTAATATATATGCTTCATGATGAAAAATAATGAGGAAATGCAAATCTGTTTGTTTATGGTGGTAGACTCATGGATGGGACGAAGGTGTCTCGTATATCGTCAGAAAACAATCATGCTTTCTAGTCTGACTTTTATTTGTTTTCCAGATGCTGGGGAGAGCTTTGCCTCCAGGAAGATAGTAGTGTTATGTAAGTACTTGTTGCATTGTTGTACCTTTTGATAAATGGATAAAGTACAAACATGTTTGATAAGTCCTGAAATATAGTAATATATGTTTATACTTTCAAGTTTGTAAAATTGATATGATGAAAAAATATAACAGAAAATGCAAGCTCTTGGCTTGTAGTTGTTGAAAACATGCATGGCACTGAACTCTGTCTTGGAGTGGAAGGATATAATTGATCTTTCCAAACTGAATTATTTTTATTTATTTTCCAGATAACCTAAGAGTTTTCCTTCATGGCAGAGTGTTGTACTTTGTAAGTGATTTAATTTTTGTATGGCTTTTGGATCGTAAATATGAATCTTTTGATACATTTTAAGGCATGTAATAAATTAAAAGTATATTAGGTAGATTGGAACATCATTGAAATGTTAATATGTATGCTTCATGATGAAAAATAATGGCTAAATGCAAATCTGTTTGTTTATGGTGGTAGACTCATGGATGGGACGAAGGTGTCTCGCATATCGTCAGAAAACAATCATGCTTTCTAGTCTGACTTTTATTTGTTTTCCAGATGCTGGGGAGAGCTTTGCCTCCAGGAAGATAGTAGTGTTATGTAAGTACTTGTTGCATTGATGTACCTTTTGATAAATGGATAAAGTACAAACATGTTTGATAAGTCCTGAAATATAGTAATATATGTTTATACTTTTAAGTTTGTGAAATTGATATGATGAAAAAAATATAACGAACAAAATGCAAACTCTTGGTTTGTAGTTGTTGTAAACATGCATGGCACTGAACTCTGTCTTGGAGTGGAAGGATATAATTGATCTTTCCAAACTGAATTATATTTATTTATTTTCCAGATAACCTAAGAGTTTTCCTTCATGGCAGAGTGTTGTACTTTGTAAGTGATTTAATTATTGTATGGCTTTTGGATCGAAAATATGAATCTTTTGATACATTTTAAGGCATGTAATAAATTAAAAGTATATTAGGTAGATTGGAACATCATTGAAATGTTAATATGTATGCTTCATGATGAAAAATAATGGCTAAATGCAAATCTGTTTGTTTATGGTGGTAGACTCATGGATGGGACGAAGGTGTCTCGTATATCGTCAGAAAACAATCATGCTTTCTAGTCTGACTTTTATTTGTTTTCCAGATGCTGGGGAGAGCTTTGCCTCCAGGAAGATAGTAGTGTTATGTAAGTACTTGTTGCATTGATGTACCTTTTGATCAATTGATAAAGTACAAACATGTTTGATAAGTCCTGAAATATAGTAATATATGTTTATACTTTTAAGTTTGTGAAATTGATATGATGAAAAAAATATAACGAACAGAATGCAAGCTCTTGGTTTGTAGTTGTTGTAAACATGCATGGCACTGAACTCTGTCTTGGAGTGGAAGGATATAATTGATCTTTCCAAACTGAATGATTTTTATTTATTTTCCAGATAACCTAAGAGTTTTCCTTCATGGTAGTGTTGTACTTTGTAAGTTATTTAATTTTTGTATGGCTTTTGGATCGTAAATATGAATCTTTTGATACATTTTAAGGCATGTAGTAAATTAGAATTATATTTGGTAGATTGGAACATCATTGAAATGTTAATATATATGTTTCATAATGAAAAATAATGACTAAATGCAAATCTGTTTGTTTATGGTGGTAGACTCATGGATGGGACGAAGGTGTCTCGTAAATTGTCAGAAAACAATCATGCTTTCTAGTCTGACTTTTATTTGTTTTCCAGATGCTGGGGAGAGCTTTGCCTCCAGGAAGATAGTAGTGTTATGTAAGTACTTGTTGCATTGATGTACCTTTTGATCAATTGATAAAGTACAAACATGTTTGATAAGTCCTGAAATATAGTAATATATGTTTATACTTTTAAGTTTGTGAAATTGATATGATGAAAAAAATATAACGAACAAAATGCAAGGAATAGTGGTTCCAACAATGTTGTATGGTTGCGAGGCGTGGGCTATGGATAGAGTTGTGCGCAGGAGGATGGAGGTGCTGGAAATGAGATGTTTGAGGACAATGTGTGGTGTGAGGTGGTTTGATCGAGTAAGTAACGTAAGGGTAAGAGAGATGTGTGGAAATAAAAAGAGCGTGGTTGGGAGAGCAGAAGAGGGTGTTTTGAAATGGTTTGGGCACATGGAGAGAATGAGTGAGGAAAGATTGACCAAGAGGATATATGTGTCGGAGGTGGAGGGAACGAGGAGAAGAGGGAGACCAAAGTGGAGGTGGAAAGATGGAGTGAAAAGGATTTTGTGTGATCGGGGCCTGAACATGCAGGAGGGTGAAAGGAGGGCAAGGAATAGAGTGAATTGGAGCGATGTGGTATACAAGGGTTGACGTGCTGTCAGTGGATTGAATCAAGGCATGTGAAGCGTCTGGGGTAAACCATGGAAAGCTGTGTAGGTATGTATATTTGCGTGTGTGGACGTGTGTATGTACATGTGTATGGGGGGGTTGGGCCATTTCTTTCGTCTGTTTCCTTGCGCTACCTCGCAACCGCGGGAGACAGCGACGAGGTATAAAAAAAAAAAAAAAAATGCAAGCTCTTGGTTTGTAGTTGTTGTAAACATGCATGGCACTGAACTCTGTCTTGGAGTGGAAGGATATAATTGATCTTTCCAAACTGAATTATTTTTATTTATTTTCCAGATAACCTAAGAGTTTTCCTTCATGGCAGTGTTGTACTTTGTAAGTGATTTAATTTTTGTATGATTTTTAGATCGTAAACTGAGTACAGAATGTAAAAAGGTGAGAACAATGGAAGTAAGGGGAGTGGGGGAGGAATGGGATGTATTTAGGGAATCAGTGATGGATTGTGCAAAAGATGCTTGTGGCATGAGAAGAGTGGGAGGTGGGTTGATTAGAAAGGGTAGTGAGTGGTGGGATGAAGAAGTAAGAGTATTAGTGAAAGAGAAGAGAGAGGCATTTGGACGATTTTTGCAGGGAAAAAATGCAATTGAGTGGGAGATGTATAAAAGAAAGAGACAGGAGGTCAAGAGAAAGGTGCAAGAGGTGAAAAAAAGGGCAAATGAGAGTTGGGGTGAGAGAGTATCATTAAATTTTAGGGAGAATAAAAAGATGTTCTGGAAGGAGGTAAATAAAGTGCGTAAGACAAGGGAGCAAATGGGAACTTCAGTGAAGGGCGCAAATGGGGAGGTGATAACAAGTAGTGGTGATGTGAGAAGGAGATGGAGTGAGTATTTTGAAGGTTTGTTGAATGTGTTTGATGATAGAGTGGCAGATATAGGGTGTTTTGGTCGAGGTGGTGTGCAAAGTGAGAGGGTTAGGGAAAATGATTTGGTAAACAGAGAAGAGGTAGTGAAAGCTTTGCGGAAGATGAAAGCCGGCAAGGCGGCAGGTTTGGATGATATTGCAGTGGAATTTATTAAAAAAGGGGGTGACTGTATTGTTGACTGGTTGGTAAGGTTATTTAATGTATGTATGACTCACGGTGAGGTGCCTGAGGATTGGCGGAATGCGTGCATAGTGCCATTGTACAAAGGCAAAGGGGATAAGAGTGAGTGCTCAAATTACAGAGGTATAGGTTTGTTGAGTATTCCTGGTAAATTATATGGGAGGGTATTGATTGAGAGGGTGAAGGCATGTACAGAGCATCAGATTGGGGAAGAGCAGTGTGGTTTCAGAAGTGGTAGAGGATGTGTGGATCAGGTGTTTGCTTTGAAGAATGTATGTGAGAAATACTTAGAAAAGCAAATGGATTTGTATGTAGCATTTATGGATCTGGAGAAGGCATATGATAGAGTTGATAGAGATGCTCCGTGGAAGGTATTAAGAATATATGGTGTGGGAGGCAAGTTGTTAGAAGCAGTGAAAAGTTTTTATCGAGGATGTAAGGCATGTGTACGTGTAGGAAGAGAGGAAAGTGATTGGTTCTCAGTGAATGTAGGTTTGCGGCAGGGGTGTGTGATGTCTCCATGGTTGTTTAATTTGTTTATGGATGGGGTTGTTAGGGAGGTAAATGCAAGAGTTTTGGAAAGAGGGGCAAGTATGAAGTCTGTTGGGGATGAGAGAGCTTGGGAAGTGAGTCAGTTGTTGTTCGCTGATGATACAGCGCTGGTGGCTGATTCATGTGAGAAACTGCAGAAGCTGGTGACTGAGTTTGGTAAAGTGTGTGGAAGAAGAAAGTTAAGAGTAAATGTGAATAAGAGCAAGGTTATTAGGTACAGTAGGGTTGAGGGTCAAGTCAATTGGGAGGTGAGTTTGAATGGAGAAAAACTGGAGGAAGTGAAGTGTTTTAGATATCTGGGAGTGGATCTAGCAGCGGATGGAACCATGGAAGCGGAAGTGGATCATAGGGGGGGGAGGGGGCGAAAATTCTGGGGGCCTTGAAGAATGTGTGGAAGTCGAGAACATTATCTCGGAAAGCAAAAATGGGTATATTTGAAGGAATAGTGGTTCCAACAATGTTGTATGGTTGCGAGGCGTGGGCTATGGATAGAGTTGTGCGCAGGAGGATGGATGTGCTGGAAATGAGATGTTTGAGGACAATGTGTGGTGTGAGGTGGTTTGATCGAGTGAGTAACGTAAGGGTAAGAGAGATGTGTGGAAATAAAAAGAGCGTGGTTGAGAGAGCAGAAGAGGGTGTTTTGAAGTGGTTTGGGCACATGGAGAGGATGAGTGAGGAAAGATTGACCAAGAGGATATATGTGTCGGAGGTGGAGGGAACAAGGAGAAGAGGGAGACCAAATTGGAGGTGGAAAGATGGAGTGAAAAAGATTTTGTGTGATCAGGGCCTGAACATGCAGGAGGGTGAAAGGAGGGCAAGGAATAGAGTGAATTGGAGCGATGTGGTAGGTTTGCGGCAGGGGTGTGTGATGTCTCCATGGTTGTTTAATTTGTTTATGGATGGGGTTGTTAGGGAGGTAAATGCAAGAGTTTTGGAAAGAGGGGCAAGTATGAAGTCTGTTGGGGATGAGAGAGCTTGGGAAGTGAGTCAGTTGTTGTTCGCTGATGATACAGCGCTGGTGGCTGATTCATGTGAGAAACTGCAGAAGCTGGTGACTGAGTTTGGTAAAGTGTGTGGAAGAAGAAAGTTAAGAGTAAATGTGAATAAGAGCAAGGTTATTAGGTACAGTAGGGTTGAGGGTCAAGTCAATTGGGAGGTGAGTTTGAATGGAGAAAAACTGGAGGAAGTGAAGTGTTTTAGATATCTGGGAGTGGATCTGGCAGCGGATGGAACCATGGAAGCGGAAGTGGATCATAGGTGGGGGAGGGGGCGAAAATTCTGGGGGCCTTGAAGAATGTGTGGAAGTCGAGAACATTATCTCGGAAAGCAAAAATGGGTATGTTTGAAGGAATAGTGGTTCCAACAATGTTGTATGGTTGCGAGGCGTGGGCTATGGATAGAGTTGTGCGCAGGAGGATGGATGTGCTGGAAATGAGATGTTTGAGGACAATGTGTGGTGTGAGGTGGTTTGATCGAGTGAGTAACGTAAGGGTAAGAGAGATGTGTGGAAATAAAAAGAGCGTGGTTGAGAGAGCAGAAGAGGGTGTTTTGAAGTGGTTTGGGCACATGGAGAGGATGAGTGAGGAAAGATTGACCAAGAGGATATATGTGTCGGAGGTGGAGGGAACAAGGAGAAGAGGGAGACCAAATTGGAGGTGGAAAGATGGAGTGAAAAAGATTTTGTGTGATCGGGGCCTGAACATGCAGGAGGGTGAAAGGAGGGCAAGGAATAGAGTGAATTGGAGCGATGTGGTATACCGGGGTTGACGTGCTGTCAGTGGATTGAATCAAGGCATGTGAAGCGTCTGGGGTAAGCCATGGAAAGCTGTGTAGGTATGTATATTTGCGTGTGTGGACGTATGTATATACATGTGTATGGGGGGGTTGGGCCATTTCTTTCGTCTGTTTCCTTGCGCTACCTCGCAAACGCGGGAGACAGCGACAAAGTATAATAAAATAAATAAATAAAATAAAATATGAATGTTTTGATACATTGTAAGGCATGGAATAAAGTAAAAGTACATTTAGTAGATTGAAATATCATTGAAATGCACATATATATATGCTTCACGATGAAAAATAATGACTAAGTGCAAATCTGTTTGTTTGTGGTGGTTTACTCATGGATGGGACGAAGGTGTCTCATATATTGGAAGTAAACACTTATGCTTTCTATCATGGCTTTTATTTCTTTTCCAGATGCTGGGGAGAGCTTTACTTCTGTGAAGATAGTAGTGTTGTGTAAGTACTTGCATTGATATTCCTTTTGATAAATGGATGAAGTACAAACATGTTTGATAATTGTAAGTCCTGAAATACTCCCCACGTATTCCCCATGTGTTTATAGGTGACTAAAGGGGGTGGGAGCTGGGGGGTGCTACCATGCTGAAGTGGGGGTTAATAATACTGTTTCCTTTGGGGAAGGGTAGTGCCAAGATTGGATGAAGGCAAGCAGGTACGAATATGTACATGTGTATATATGTCTGAGATGAAGAATGTGTGGAATGAGAGAATGTTATCTCAGAGCAAAAATGGGTATGTTTAAAGGAATAGTAGTTCCAACAATGTTATATGGTTGCGAGGCATGAGCTATAGATAGGGTTGTATGGAGGAGGGTGGCTGTGTTCGATATGAAATGTTTGAGGACAGTAGGTGGTGTGAGGTGGTTTAATCGAGTAAGGACTTGTGGAAATAAAAAAGTGTGTTTGAAAGAGCAAAAGAGGGTGTGTTGAAATGGTTTGGACATATGGAGAGAATGAGTGAATAAAGATTGACAGAGAGGATGTATATGTATCAGAGGTGAAGGGAACAAGAAACTGGAGACCAAATTGGAGAGAGAATTATGGAGTGAAAAAGATTTTGGGCGATTGATGCCAGAACATACAGGAGGATGAGAGGTGTGCAAGGAATAGAGTGAATTGGAACGATGTGGTGTACTGGGGTTGACATGCTGTCGATGAATTCAATCATGGCATATGAAGCTCTGGGGTAAACCATGGCAAGGTCTGCCGTGTCTGGAAGTGGATAGGGAGCTTTGGTTTCAGTGCATTACATGACTGCTAGAGACTGAGTGTGAACGAATGTGGCCTTTTTTCTCTGTTTTTCTGGTGCTACCTCGCTGAAGCAGGGGGTATCATTGATATTCCCTGTGTGGCTGGGTGGGTAGTGACAGGAATGGATGAAGGCAAGCAAGTATGAATATGTCCATGTGTATATGTTAATTATCCCTGGGGATAGGGGAGAAAGAATACTTCCCACGTATTCCCTGCGTGTCGTAGAAGGCAACTAAAAGGGGAGGGAGCGGGGGGCTGGAAATCCTCCCCTCTCATTTTTTTTTTTTTTTTTCTATTTTCCAAAAGAAGGAACAGAGAAGGGGCCAGGTGAGGATATTCCCTCAAAGGCCCAGTTCTCTGTTCTTAACGCTACCTCGCTAACGCGGGAAATGGCGAATAGTTTGAAAGAAAAAAAGTATATATGTATATGCCTGTGTATATGTGTGTATGGGCCATTTTTCATGTTTCCTGGTGCTACCTCGACACAGGAAATGGCGGTCAGGTATAATGAATATAAATCAATGTTTGATATACTTTTAAGTTTATGAAATTGATGAACAAAAAATAATGAACAAAATGCAAGCCATTGGTTTGTAGTTGTTGAATCATGCATGGCACTGAACACTGTCTTGGAATGAAAGGATGTAAGTAATCTTTCCAATCTGAGTTATATTTATGTATTTTTCAGATAGCTTAGAGTTTTCCTTCATGGCAGAATGTTGTATTTTGTAAGTAATTTAATTTTTGTATGATTTTTGGACTGTAAATATGAATCTTTTGATACATTGTAAGGCATGGATAAAGTAAAAGTACATTTAGTAGATAGAAATATTGAAATGTACTTATATATGCTTCATGATGAAAAATAATGACTAAATGCAAATGTGTTTGTTTGTGGTGGTAGCCTCATGGATAGGACAAAGGTGTCTCGTATATCGGAAGAAAACATGCTTTCTAGTCTGACTTGTTTTCCAGATGCTAGGGAGAGCTTTGCCTCCAGGAAGATAGTAGTGTTATGTAAGTACTTGTTGCATTGATGTACCTTTTGATGAATGGATAAAGTACGTACAAACATGTTTGATAAGTCCTGAAATATAGTAATGTATGTTTATACTTTTAAGTTTGTAAAATTGTTTTTTTTTTTTTTTTGCCACTGTCTCCCGCGTTTGCGAGGTGGCGCAAGGAAACAGACGAAAGAAATGGCCCAACCCACCCCCATACACATGTATATACACACGTCCACACCACAAATATACATACCTACACAGCTTTCCATGGTTTACCCCAGACGCTTCACATGCCTTGATTCAATCCACTGACAGCACGTCAACCCCGGTATACCACATCGCTCCAATTCACTCTATTCCTTGCCCTCCTTTCACCCTCCTGCATGTTCAGGCCCTGATCACACAAAATCTTTTTCACTCCATCTTTCCACCTCCAATTTGGTCTCCCTCTTCTCCTCGTTCCCTCCACCTCCGACACATATATCCTCTTGGTCAATCTCTCCTCACTCTTTCTCTCCATGTGCCCAAACTATTTCAAAACACCCTCTTCTGCTCTCTCAACCACGCTCTTTTTATTTCCACACATCTCTCTTACCCTTACGTTACTAACGTTACCTAACCTAACCAAACCACCTCACACCACACATTGTCCTCAAACATCTCATTTCCAGCACATCCATCCTCCTGCGCACAACTCAATCCATAGCCCACGCCTCGCAACCATACAACATTGTTGGAACCACTATTCCTTCAAACATACCCATTTTTGCTTTCCGAGATAATGTTCTCGACTTCCACACATTCTTCAAGGCTCCCAGAATTTTCGCCCCCTCCCCCACCCTATGATCCACTTCCGCTTCCATGGTTCCATCCGCTGCCAGATCCACTCCCAGATATCTAAAACACTTCACTTCCTCCAGTTTTTCTCCCTTCAAACTCACCTCCCAATTGACTTGACCCTCAACCCTACTGTACCTAATAACCTTGCTCTTATTCACATTTACTCTTAACTTTCTTCTTTCACACACTTTACCAAACTCAGTCACCAGCTTCTGCAGTTTCTCACATGAATCAGCCACCAGCGCTGTATCATCAGCGAACAACAACTGACTCACTTCCCAAGCTCTCTCATCCCCAACAGACTTCATACTTGCCCCTCTTTCCAAAACTCTTGCATTCACCTCCCTAACAACCCCATCCATAAACAAATTAAACAACCATGGAGACATCACACACCCCTGCCGCAAACCTACATTCACTGAGAACCAATCACTTTCCTCTCTTCCTACACGTACACATGCCTTACATCCTCGATAAAAACTTTTCACTGCTTCTAACAACTTGCCTCCCACACCATATATTCTTAATACCTTCCACAGAGCATCTCTATCAACTCTATCATATGCCTTCTCCAGATCCATAAATGCTACATACAAATCCATTTGCTTTTCTAAGTATTTCTCACATTCTTCAAAGCAAACACCTGATCCACACATCCTCTACCACTTCTGAAACCACACTGCTCTTCCCCAATCTGATGCTCTGTACATGCCTTCACCCTCTCAATCAATACCCTCCCATATAATTTACCAGGAATACTCAACAAACTTATACCTCTGTAATTTGAGCACTCACTCTTATCCCCTTTGCCTTTGTACAATGGCACTATGCACGCATTCCGCCAATCCTCAGGCACCTCACCGTGAGTCATACATACATTAAATAACCTTACCAACCAGTCAACAATACAGTCACCCCCTTTTTTAATAAATTCCACTGCAATACCATCCAAACCTGCTGCCTTGCCGGCTTTCATCTTCCGCAAAGCTTTTACTACCTCTTCTCTGTTTACCAAATCATTTTCCCTAACCCTCTCACTTTGCACACCACCTCGACCAAAACACCCTATATCTGCCACTCTATCATCAAACACATTCAACAAACCTTCAAAATACTCACTCCATCTCCTTCTCACATCACCACTACTTGTTATCACCTCCCCATTTGCACCCTTCACTGAAGTTCCCATTTGCTCCCTTGTCTTACGCACTTTATTTACCTCCTTCCAGAACATCTTTTTATTCTCCCTAAAATTTAATGATACTCTCTCACCCCAACTCTCATTTGCCCTTTTTTTCACCTCTTGCACCTTTTTCTTGACCTCCTGTCTCTTTCTTTTATACGTCTCCCACTCAACTGCATTTTTTCCCTGCAAAAACCGTCCAAATGCCTCTCTCTTCTCTTTCACTAATACTCTTACTTCTTCATCCCACCACTCACTACCTTTTCTAATCAACCCACCTCCCACTCTTCTCATGCCACAAGCATCTATTGCGCAATCCATCACTGATTCCCTAAATACATCCCATTCCTCCCCCACTCCCCTTACTTCCATTGTTCTCACCTTTTTCCATTCTGTACTCAGTCTCTCCTGGTACTTCCTCACACAAGTCTCCTTCCCAAGCTCACTTACTCTCACCACCCTCTTCACCCCAACATTCACTCTTTTTTTCTGAAAACCCATACAAATCTTCACCTTAGCCTCCACAAGATAATGATCAGACATCCCTCCAGTTGCACCTCTCAGCACATTAACATCCAAAAGTCTCTCTTTCGCACGCCTGTCAATTAACACGTAAAATTGATATGATGAAAAAAATAACGAACAAAATGTAAGCTCTTGGTTTGTAGTTGTTGAATCATGCGTGGCACTGAACTCTGTCTTGGACTGGAAGGATATAATTGATCTTTCCAAACTGAATTATATTTATTTATTTTCCAGATAACTTAAGAGTTTTCCTTCATGGCAGAGTGTTGTACTTTGTGATTTAATTTTTGTATGATTTTTGGATCGTAAATATGAATCTTTTGATACATTTTAAGGCATGTAATAAAGTAAAAGTACATTTGGTATATTGAAATATCATTGAAATGTCAATATATATGTTTCATGATGAAAAATAATGACTAAGGGCAAATTTATTGGAAGAAAACAATTATGCTTTCTAGTCTTACTTGTTTATATGTTTTCCATTTGCTGGGGAGATCTTTGGTTCTGGGAAGATAGTAGTGTTATGTAAGTACTTCATGCATTGATGTACCTTTTGATAAATAGATAAAGTACAAACGTGTTTGATGATTGTAAGTCCTGAAATACTTCTCACGTATTTCCCGTGTGTTATAGGAAGTGACTAAAGGGGGCTGGAGCAGGGGGCCCTACCTCATTGAAGCGAGGAGGTAGCGATGCTGTTTCCTGTGGGGCGGGGTGGTGGTAGGAATGGATGACGGCAAGCAAGAATGAATATGTATATATGTATATGTGCGATGAAGAAGGTGTGGAAGGAATGTTATCACAGAGTGCGAAAATGAGTATGTTCGAAGGAATAGTAGTTCCAACAATATTATATGGTTGCGAGGCATGGGATATAGATAGGGTTGTACAGAGGAGGGTGGATGTGTTGGAAATGAAATGCTTTAGGACAATATGAACATGAGGTTTGAGGTGGTTTGATCAGGTAAGTAATGAAAGGCTAAGGGAGATGTGTGGAAATATAATGAATTTGGTTAAGAAAGTAGAGGAGGGTGTGTTGAAATGGTTTGGACATATGGAGAGAATGAATGAGGAAAGATTGACAGAGTATGTGTGTGTCAGAGGTGGAGGGAAGAAAGGGAAGCGGGAGACCAAATGGGAGGTGGAAGGATGGAGTGAAAAAGATTTTGAGCAATTAGGGCCTGAACATACAGGAGGGTGATAGGTATGCAAGGAATAGAGTGAATAGGAACAATGTAGTTTACCAGGGTCAATGTTGTCAATGGATTGAACCAGGGCATGTGAACCATCTGGGTAAACCATGGAAAGATCTGTAGGGCCTGGATGTGGATAGGGAGCTATGGTTTCAGTGCATTACATTGACAATTAGAGACCGAGTGTGAACAAATGTTGCCTTTTTTGTCTTTTCATGGCACTACCTCGCTGAAGTGGGGGGTAGCGATGTTATTTCCTGTTGGGTGGGGTAGCAACAGGAATGGATGAAGGCAAGCAAGTATGAGTATGTACAGGTGTATATATGTATTTGTATGTGTATGTATGTGTGTGTGTATGGGCATTTATGTATATATAAATGTGTATGAGTGGATGGACCATTCTTCGTCTGTTTTCTGGCACCACCTCTGACACGGGAAACAGCAATTATTATAATAGTTTTTTTTTTATTTTGCTTTGTCGCTGTCTCCTGCGTTAGCGAGGTAGCACATTGAAACAGACAAAAGAATAGCCCAACCCACCCACATACACATGTGTATACATACACGTCCACACACGCAAATATACATACCTATACATCTCAACGTATACATATATATACACACACAGACATATACATATATATATACACATGTACATAATTCATACTGTCTGCCTTTATTCATTCCCATAGCCACCCTGCCACACATGAAATAACAAAGCCCTCCCCCCCTCATGTGCGCGAGGTAGCGCTAGGAAAAGACGACAAAGGCCACATTCATTCACACTCAGTCTCTAGGTGTCATGTATAATCCACTGAAACCACAACTCCCTTTCCATATCCAGGCCTCACAGAACTTTCTATGATTTACCCCAGATGCTTCACATGCCCTGGTTCAATCCATTGACAGCATGTCGACCCTGGTATACCACATTGTTCCAGTTCACACTGTTCCTTGCATGCCTTCCACCCTCCTCCATGTTCAGGCCCCGATCGCTCAAAATCTTTTTCAGTCCATCTTTCCTCCTCCAATTTGGTCTTCCATTTCTCCTCGTTCCTTCCACCTCTGACACATATATCCTCTTGGTCAATCTTTCCTCACTCATTCTCTCCATGTGACCAAACCATTTCAAAACACCCTCTTCTGCTCTCTCAACCATACTCTTTTTATTACCACACATCTCTCTTACCCTATTATTACTCTTGATCAAACCACCTCACACCACATATTGTCCTCAAACATCTCTTTTCCAGCTCATCCATCCTCCTCCGCACAACTCTATCCCATAGCCCATACCTCGCAACCATATAACATTGTTGGAACCACTATTCCTTCAAACTTATTCATTTTTGGTTTCCGAGATAATGTTCTCGACTTCCACACATTCTTCAATGCTCCCTGAACTGTCGCCCCCCTCCCCCACCCTACGATTTCACTTCCATGGTTCCGTCCACTGCCAGATCCACTCCCAGATATCTATAACACTTCACTTCCTCCAGTTTTTCTCCATTCAAACTTACCTCCCAGTTGACTTGTCCCTCAACCCTACTGTACCTAATAACCTTGCTCTTATCCACATTTACTCGCAGCTTTCTTCTGTCACACACTTTACCAAACTCAGTCACCAGCTTCTGCAGTTTCTCACATGAATCAGCCACCAGCGCTGTATCATCAGTGAACAACCTCTGACTCGCTTCCCAAGCTCTCTCATCCACAACAGACTGCATACTTGCCCCTCCTTCCAAAACTCTAACCTCCCTAACAACCCCATCCATAAACAAATTAAACAACCATGGAGACATCACACACCCCTTCTGCAAACCTACATTCATTGAGGACCAATCACTTTCCTCTCTTCCTACACGTACACGTGCCTTACACCCTCGATAAATATATAGATATAATATGTTATGGATATATGTGTATGGGCCCTTCTTTGTCTGTTTCCTGGCGCTACTTCGCTGACGTGGGAAACTGCTATCAAGTATAATAGATATAAATAAATTTTTAACTACTTTTAAGTTTATAAAATTGATATGGAACAAAAACAAACAAAATGCAAGCCCTTGGTTTGTAGTTGTTGAATCATGCATGGCACTGAACTCTGTCTTGGAGTGGAAGGATATAATTAATCTTTCCAATCTGAATCATATTTGTTTATTTTCCAGATAGCTTAGAGTTTTTCTTCATGGCAGAGTGTTGTACTTTGTAAGTAATTTAATTTTGTATAAATTTTGGATTGTAAATATGAGTTTTTTGATACATTGTAAGGCATGGAATAAAGTAAAAGTGCATTTGGTAGATTGAAATATCATTGAAATGTACATATATATGCTTCATGATGAAAAATAATGACCAAGTGCAAATCTGTTTGTTTGTGGTGGTTGACTCATGCATGGGACGAATGTGTCTCATATATCAGAAGAAAACAATTCTGCTTTCTAGTCTGACTTTTATTTGTTTTCCAGATGCTGGGGAGAGCTTTGCCTTCAGGAAGATAGTAGTGTTATGTAAGTACTTGTTACATTGATATACCTTTTGATAAATGGATAAAGTACAAACATCCTGAAATATAGTAAAATACGTTTAATATACTTTTAAGTTTTAAAATTGATAGGATGAACAAAAAATAACAAACAAAATGCAGGCCCTTGGTTTGTAGCTGTTGAATCATGCATGGCACTGAATTCTCTCTTGGAATGGAATGATATAATTAATCTTTCCTGTATGAATTATATTTATTTGTTTTCCAGATAGCAAAGAGTTTCCCTTCATGGCAGAGAGTTGTACTTTGTAATTTAATTTTGTATGATTTTTGTAAATGAGTCTTTTGATATATTGTAAGGCATATAATAAAGTAAAAGTATATTTGGTAGATTGAAATATTGAAATGTACATATATATGCTTCATGATGAAAAATAATGACCAAGTGCAAATCTGTTTGTTTGCTGTGGTTGACTTGTTCATGGTACTGAATTATGTGCTGAATAAATTGAAGCATTTGTTTATGTCTTTTCATATTACTTTTTTAATCCAGTTTGTAAAATGTTTTGTTGCAGAAAAATGTCTGCAGTGTTGTGTAAGTACTTGACATTTAAGTTGTGAGAGTTGTGGTAATGTGCATGGCAAAAGAAAAGAGGTGATGAAAGCCTTGCACGAGATGATGTGTGGGTGAATTGGATGGAGTTACATTTGAATTTATCTTGGAATGGGTTGACAAGTATTGTTGACCAGTTTGTAAGGATTTTCAGTGAAAGATACCAGAGGACTGACTGGCGGTATGGCTTTACACCGCGAAACAGAAGCAAGGGAGGCAAGAGTGAGTTCATATTATAGAGGTATAAGTTTGTTGATTATACCTAATAAGTTGTATGGGAAAGTGGTGATGAAAAGGTCATGGCATGAACGTAGCATTAGACCGAGTAGGAACAGTGTGGATTGAGAAGTAGTAGAGGGTATGTAGAACATGTATTTGCTCTGAAGAATTATAGTTAGAAAAATCAAGAGAAAGAGGATTTCTATGCTGCATTTACACATCTGGAGAAAACATATTAGCAAGTTCATAGAAATGCTTTGTGGATGATGCTTTGAATATATGTTCTTTGAGGAAAGCTATTAGGAGTAGTGATGAGTTTATATCGAGAGTATGTGTACAACTAGATAGAAAGGAGGGCGAGTGATTCTAGGTGAAGATGGGTCTGTATCAACAGTGTGTAAAGTCACCATGGCTTTTTAACCTGTACATGGATGGAATGGTTAGGGAGGTAAATGCAAGGAGTTTGGGAAGATGAGTGAGTCTGCATTCAGTTGGGTTGGGAAAAGCAAGTCATTATTTGTGGATGATACTATTTTGGTGGCATACTTAGCAACTAATTGCAGAAGCTGGTGTCTGAAATAGAATGTATGAGAAAGGAGGAAGTTGAGATATAACATGAATAAAAGTATGGTTTTGAGGTTTAGAGGAGAAAGACATGGGTCGGTTTGAATGGGGTGAACCTATGAAAGTAGTTTTGAGTGAACCTTCAAAAGTGGAGTGCTTTAGGTACCCTGGAGATGTTATGGCAGTGGGTGGATCTGTTACAGCTGAAGTGAACAGTAGGGTGGATGAGGGTAATGTTGAGTGTGTGGAAAGTGATCATTGTCTTGGAGGGCAAAGATGAATGTGTCCAGTGGTATTGTAGTCCCAGCAGTACTCTACCAGTGTGAGGCATCGACCCAGAAAATGAAATAGTAAGAAGGGAGTGAATATGCTGGGAAGGAAATGCTTGACAGTTTATGGTTTAGGATGGTTGAGCTAGTTAGAATAGTTAGGATAGAAGAGAGAAGTGGTTGTTAAAATTGTTTGAAGAGATAATGAGGGTGTGCTGAAATAGTTTGGATACATGTAGAGGATGAGTTAAGAGGGTACAAGTCTTGGATGGAAATGGAGAGAACAATAAGGGAGGGGAAAACAAGTTTGAAATAGAGGTTTGGAGTTATCAGGGCTTGAACTTGTAGGAGGATTTGAGGGAAGGTAGGGTGGATTATTTGTATATGTGCTGCCAGAAAGCATTTGACATTACCACATGGAAGGTTGATTGAGTAGCTTGATCATCATGCAGGAACAAGGGGAAACTCCTTCACATGATTGTAGATTATCTCAGCAGAGGGGAATGAAGGACGCATGCTAAAGGAGCCTTTATCCAAATGTTAAGGTGATCAACAAAATGCCACAGGTTTCTCTTCTGGGACCATTAATCTTCATGATCTCTGTAAACGACTAATCTGGAGGTTTGGACTTGTACCTGCAGGTGATGGGAAGGTCATGAGGGAATGAAAATGGAGGAGGATTACATTAACTTAAAGGGACCTAAATAGACTGTAAAGTTGGTCTGATACATTGCTGATGATCATCATCAAATTCGTAGGAAATGTAAAGTAATAAGGGTAGGGCAAAGTGAAAGTAAGTCCCAATATAATTGCTGTCAGCAGGAAATAAGCTTCAGGATGCTCTGGGTGAGAAAGACTAGGGAGTTGACAATGTTCCCAACCTGTTGCTTGAGTCACATATTAGGAGAATAGTCAAGGTGACAAACAGTGTGCTGACAAATTTCAGAATGACTTTAAAAAGTATATAGATAAAATATATAGCAACATGTTCATATCCTACATAAGGCCAAAACTAGGAGAAACTTCTCAGGTTTCATCACAGTACCTAAAGAAGCACAAAGAGGTAATAACATAGTTTCAAAGGAGGTCAACAAAGATGTACCAGAATTAAGAGAGGAAGGCCAAAGGCTCTAAATTTGACCACCTCAGAAGAGAAGAATTAATGGTAATGTGATCACAAAGATTGATGATATGGAGAGTGAACAGCTCTTTGAGAGATATAGGGTTAGAGCAACCACAGGACATAACATGAAATTAAGACACTTGTTAAAAAAGATGTAAAGAAGTGTTTTTATAGTATGATTGGTGGATGATGATGTAAAGAAGTACTTTTATAGTACGACTGGTGGATGAAGGTGTAAAGAAGCACTTTTATACTATGACTGTTGGATGACAATGCAAAAAGTACTTTTATGGTATGACTGGTGGATGATGGTGTAAAGAAGTGCTTTTATAGTATGACTGATGGGTGACGATGTAAAGAAGTGCTTTTATTGTATGACTGGTGAATGAAGATGTAAAATACTTTTATAGTATAACTGATGAATGATGATGTAAAGTACTTTTATTGTGGATGAAGATGTTAAGAAGTACTTTAATAGTGTGATTGGTGGATGACAATGTAAAGTGCTTTTATTGTATGACTGGTTGATGAAGAGAATAAAGTGACTGAGGACACTGTGAGTGGTGGACTTGAAATCCACAAACGAACTTGATTCTAACCTAGAAAATTCTAACCTAGTCTGTCAGAAGGTTACACAATAGAGAGAAGGAAGAGAAACTACAGTGTGTGTGTTAAGCACTCTTGATATGGGATTTTATTCAATTTCAGGAAATGTCAGTTGATTGTGCCTTCAGACAGTAGCTAATGGGGAAGATGACTTGGGGTAAGGAGAGTTTATAGTACTTTTTAATTTCCAAACCTTGAAAAACTTTAATGATGCACAACAGGTTTATACACAGACAAATAATGAACAGCAAGAGTGTTGAAGGAAACGGCCACAAATTCCCTCTTTAATCATAAAGTAATTCCCATGAAGATGTTGAGTTGTGGAGACAAATTCTTGCCTATGCAAGTGTAATTGAATGTTTGATTTCTTAAAAGTTGTTAAAGAGCTGAAGAGGGCATACTGAAATGGCTTGGACATATAAAGAGAAGATATGTCAGTTGGGAGGAAAAAGAGAAGGGGGAAATAAAGTTGGAGGTAGGAGTATGGAGTGAAAAATATTTTGGTGTAGACCTGATTATGCAGGATGGTGAAAGACACATATGGGGTAGATTGAATCGGAGTGATGTGTTATACAAGGATGACGTGCTTTCAGTGGCCTGAATATAAAGCAATGGAGAAACCACAGAGAGGTCAGTGGGGCTTGATTGTGGATGGGAGGCTGTGGTTTTGATTCATTACACATAACAACCACAGAATAGATAAGGGAAAGAGGCGTTCTTTTCTTCATCTATTCATGGTGCTACCTACATCTTTAACATGGGAAATGGCAAACAAGTATGAAAGGAAGAAAGAAGTTTCTGTAAATGATTAGGTATTGGAAAATGGTTTAAAAGAATTTGGGCCAAGTAGATTTTGCAAGATGGTGTCAACCATTGTTTATGCATAACTTTATCATTGTAGAGTAACCTGTATGATGCGAGTGGCAAAACAGTGCTTGTATTAATTGGGTAATGGCATGAAAAATTTAATTAAATATCCAAGCTAAACTAATAATTGTTGTACCACATAATGTAGACTCACTTCGACCATTGTTCAAATAATTTTCTCTTACCATTGCAGAAAACACCATGAAGCTGCAAGACTGAATTAAGGCATATTTGGTTAATGACATAGGAATACAGAATTTAATATACCTTGAATTAAGGCATATTTGGTTAATGACATAGAAATACAGAATTTAATATACCTCCACCTCCATAGTCTAAGCCATTATTCAGAAAGTTAAGCTGTAACATGGATATCATATTTATTTATTTATTACAATTTCCTTCTTTCGTACATGTTCTCTATTGCATGAGCGAAGTTGCGTTTGGAACAGATGAGTAAGCCATGGAAGATTAGAGATCCATTTTGGGCTCTTTCGTCCATACCTTTTGGAGAGTTATGCAGATGATTTCCAGTCCTCTTCTCTTGCCCTCAGAGTTGCCTTTTATGACACAGAGGAGATAAGTGGGCAGTATTCTTTTTACTTTATCCCCAGGAATAATCCATTACATAAGGAAACATTATAACAGGAGAGATTGGATCTTGTGTTTGACATCATCCTGTCTGTCAGAACTTTCCTGACATGGAAAAGGTATTGGTTTCAATGGCAGTTTACTGGTGTTATAACTTTTGTTTGTGATGACCTTGGTACTTCCTCCATACAAACAACGGTAAAGGTAAAAAATTATGTGTCCCTGATAAACTTTGGAGCTGTCAGTTTAGCAAAATATATGTTTATTATAAACTAAAGCAGTATTTTAGAATACTAAAATTAATAGTGAGAAAGTACAGAACAAATTGGATTTCCCACTGGATGTGATTAGTAATATCAGTAATTCTTGTAATACCATGTGTGAATTAATTAGCACTGGTAATGATGGGTGTGAAAATTAGCTTCACTTCCAGAGGTTTTGTTACTTGTGTTTGGAGGTAATGCATTGGGCTAATTAATAATGGTTCTGTTAAGTACACAGCAGGAAACATTAGTGAGGAATTTTCATAAAAAAATTAAGGAAAGTTAACACTGAAAAGGTTTGGGAAGTTGTATGAATGGACATATTGGGAATTATTGATAAGGAATAGGACTCCATTGAGTTTTAGACTTCATGTTCACAGTGGAGGTTTGCAATTAGTAAGTTGTACTTATGTAAACAAATATGTATGTAATATAGCAAATAAATGTTGAAAATGATGCATTGTATTTTTGCCTTGATTTTGATTTTTTATGAAAATTTAAGCTGAAGTGAATTTGAAGTGGAATTCATGTCATTGTAGTTAGAAAACAGTGCATATAATTGTAGAAGGAACTGTGTTAGCAGAACAGTTGATTTTGGGGGGGGAAGTAGTGTAGATGTGGTAACTGTGGCCACCCCTTTTGATGCAAGTTCTCAGAGGGATTCGGTATAGGAGATGTAGGTAGATAGAGGTGGTAACTGATACGACAGGCTAGATCGTAGAGTTTAATCCACAAATTCTGACACAATTGTCTTCCTGAGTGGACTAAGTAAGAAAACGGATCAAGGATGCATCTTACTGGTTAGTTCTTTTAACTGTTTATGTCTCCCATTTTGCATACTGGTGGAGTGGCTGTTCTGGCTCTGCCAAGTCCATGAATTCCAAGAGGAATTTAGTAATAATGTTGAATGAGGGAACACTTTCTTGTTTTCTGGAACGATTAGCCACATTCAAGTGCTAATATGGTCCTCCAGAATACAAAGATATATCATTTTGAACTATAAGTTGCTTAAGCAAGTACATTATTGCAATTTGCCAATTCTTTCCTTTTTTCCCCCCAAGAGCTGGGCATGATAGCTGTAGAAAGTACATTCTATACTGTACATATGACCTTTATCATTAATCTGAATGAAAAGTAGCTGCTCAGTTTTCAAGATTTTGAATTTTAACAAAATACTTGTTAGTTCAGGCTATCAACTGGTTATCCACAAAGTAAGTGTTAACAATCCTTGTTAAATGCAAGGAAAATATTGTATTTTAACTTTCTAAAAAGGGAAACGGAAGGAGTCATGCAGGGAATGCTCACCCTCCTCGAAGGCTCAGATTGGGGTGTATAAATGTGTGTGGATGTAACCAAAATGAGAAAAAAGGAGAGATAGGTAGTATGTTTTGAGGAAAGGAACCTGAATGTTCTGGCTCTTAAGTGAAACGAAGCTCAAGGGTAAAGGAAGGAACCTGGATGTTTTGGCTCCGAGTGAAACGATGCTCAAGGGTAAAGGGGGAAGAGTGGTTTGGGAATGTGTTGAAAGTAAAGCCAGGGGTTAGTGAGAGAACAAGAGCAAAGGAAGAAGCAGCACGAGTTGTTGGAATATTTGATGAGTGTAAGAAAGTAAAGTAGAATGATGTTGGTAAAACTGGAAGTGGATGGAGAGAGATGTGTGATTATTGATGCCTATGCACCTGGTCATGAGAAGAAAGACCATGAGAAGCAAATGTTTTGGGAGCAGCTGAGCGAGTGTGTCAGCAGCTTTGACACACAAGACTGGGTTATAGTAATGGGTGATTTGAAGCAAAGGTGAATAATGTGGCAGTTGAGGGTATAATTGGTGTACATGGGGTGTCCAGTGTTGTAAATGGAAATGAAGAGCTTGTAGATTTGAGTGTTGAAAAAGGACTGATGATTGGGAATACCTGGTTTAAAAGATATATACATAAGTATAAGTAAGTAAGTAGGAGAGATGGCCAGAGAGCATCATTGGATTACACGTTAATTGATAAGCGTGTAAAAGAGAGACTTCTGGATGTTAATGTGCTGAGAGGGTCCAGCTGGAGGGATGTCTGATCATTATCTTGTGGAGGCAAATGTGAAGATTTGTAGAGGTTTTCAGAAAAGAAGAGAGAATGTTGGGGTGAAGAGAGTGAGTTGGAAAGAAAACTTGCATGAGGAAGTACTAGGAGAGATTGAGTGCAGAATGGCAAAAGGTGTGAGCAAATGACGTAAGGGAAATGGGGGAGGAATGAGATGTATTTAGGGAAGTAGTGATGGCTTGCGCAAAATATGCTTGTGGCATGAGAAAGGTGGGAGGTGGGCAGGTAGGGTAGTGAATGGTGGGATGAAGAAGTAAGATTGTTAGTGAAAGAGAAGAGAGAGGCATTTGGACAAATTTTGTAGGGAAATAGTGCAAATGACTGGGAGATGTATAAAATAAAGCAGCAGGAGGTCAAGAGAAAGGTGGAGGTGAAAAAGAGGGCAAATAAGATTTGGGGTGAGAGAGTACTATTAAATTTTAGAGAGAAAAAATGTTTTGGAATGGGGGTAATAAAATGCGTAAGACAAGAGAACAAATGGGAACATTGGTGAAGGGGGCAAATGGAGATGGAAATAATAAGTGGTGGTTAAGTGAGGCAATGGAGTAAGTATTTTGTAGGTTTGTTGAATGTTCGATGGGAGTGGCAGATATAGGGTGTTTTGGTCGAGGTGGTGTATGAAGTGAGAGGGTCAGAGAGAATGGTTTGGCGAACAGAGAAGAGGTAGTGAAAGCTTTGCAGAAGATGAAAGGTGGCAGGTTTGGATTGTATTGCAGAGGAATTTATTAAAGAAAGTGGGTGACTGTGATGTTGATTGGTTGACAAGGATATTCAGTGTATGTATGGTTCATGGTGAAGTGTCTGAAGACTGGCGGAATGCATGCATAGTGCCATTGTACAAAGGCAAAGGGGATAAAGGTGAATGTTCAAATTATAGAGGTACAAGTTTGTTGAGTATTCTCGGGAAATTCTATGGGAGGGTATTGATTGAGAGGGTGAAGGCATGTACAGAGCATCAGATTGGGGAAGAGCAGTGTAGTTTCAGAAGTGGTAGAGGATGTGTGGAGCAGGTGTTTGCTTTGAAGAATGTATGTGAGAAATACTTAGAAAAAAAGATGGATTTATATGTAGCATTTATGGATCTGGAGAAGGCATATAATAGGGTGGTTAGTGATGCTTTGTGAAGGGTATTAAGAGGGTGTGGGAGGTAAGGTGCTAGAAGGAGTGAAAAGTTATTGAGGATGTAAGGCATGTGTATGAGTAGGAAGAGAGGAAAGTGATTGGTTCCCCTGCATGATGTCAAGAGGGGAGTTTAGTTTGTTTATGGATGGGGTGGTTAAGGAGGTGAATGCATGAGTTTTGAAGAGAGGGGCAAGTATGCAGTCTGTTGTGGATGAGAGGGCTTGGGAAGTGAGTCTGTTGTAGTTTGCTGATGATACAGCACTGGTGGCTGATTCGGGTGAGAAACTGCAAAAATTTGTGACTGAATTTGGTAAAGTGTGTGAAAGAAGAAAGCTGAGTAAATGTGAATAAGAGCAACGTTATTACGTTCAGTAGGGTTGAGGGAAAAGTTAACTGGGAGGTAAGTTTAAATGGAGAAAAACTGGAGAAAGTGAAGTGTTTTCGATATCTGGGAGTGGATTTAGCAGTGGATGAACCATGGAAGCGGAAATGAGACAGGGTGGGGGAGGGGGCGAAGGTTCTGGGAGCGTTGAAGAATGTGTGGAAGGCGAGAACATTATCTCGGAGCAAAAAAGGGTATGTTTGAAGGAATAGTGGTTGCAACAATGTTATGTGGTTGTGAGGCATGAACTGTATATAGGGTTCTGCAAAGGAAGGTGGATGTGTTGGAAATGAAATGTTTGAGGACAGTATGTGGTGTGAGTTGGTTTGATCAAGTAAGTAATGAAAAAGGTAAAGCGAGGTGTGGTAATACAAAGTGTGGTTGAGAGAGCAGAAGATTGTGTTGAAATGATGTGGTCACATGGAGAGAATGAGTGAGGAAAGATTGACAGAGGATATATGTGTCAGAGGTGGAGGGAACGAGGAGAAGCGGGAGACCCAATTGGAGGTGGAAGGATGGAGTGAAAAAGATTTTGAGCGATCGGGCCCTGAACATACGGGAGGGTGAAAGGCATGCAAGGAAGAAAGTGAATTGGAACAATGTGGTATACCACGGTCAACGTACTGTCAATGGATTGAACCCGGGTATGTGAAGCGTCTGGGGTAAACCATGGAAAGGTCTGTGGGGCCTAGATATGGAAAGGGAGCTGTGGTTTCGATGCATTAGACATGACAGCTAGAGACTGAGTGTGAACAAATGTGGCCTTTTTTGTCTTTTCCTGGCTCTACCTCACTGGGTGGAATGCTATTTCATGTGTGGCGGAGTGGTGACAGGAATGGATGAAGGCAGCAAGTATGAATGTGTATATATGTATCTCTGTGTGTGTATATGTTGAAATATATAGGTATGCATATGTGCGTGTGTGGACTTTTATGTATATATGTGTGTAGGTGGGTTGGGCCATTCTTTTGTCTGTTTCCTTGCACTACTTCGCTAACACAGGAGAGGGCAATTAAGTATAATAAGGAAATAAAATTATATATCCCTGGGGATAGGGAAGAAAGAATACTTGCCCTGCATTCCCTGCATGTCGTAGAAGGCAACTAAAAGGGATGGGATTGGGGGGCTAGAAACCCTTCCCCTCCTTGTATTTTAACTTTCTAAAAGGGGAAACAGAAGAAGGAGTCATGCGAGGAGTGCTCATCCTCCTTGAAGGCTCAGATTGGGGTGCCTAAATGCGTGTGGATGTAACCAAGATAAGAAAAAGGAGAGATAGGTAGTATGTTTGAGGAAAGGAACGTGGATGTTTTGGCTCGAGTGAAATGAAGCTCAGGGGTAAAGGGGAAGGGTGGTTTGGGAATATCTTGGGAGTAAAGTCAGGGGTTGGTGAGAGGACAAGAGCAAAGGAAGGAGTAGCACTATTCTGAAGCAGGAGTTGTGGGAGTGTGTGATAGTGTAAGAAAGTAAACTAGAATGATATGAATAAAACTGAAAGAGGATGGAGAGAGATGGGTGATTATTATTGCCTATGCACGTGGTCACAAGAAAGATCATAAGAGGCAAGTGTTTTGGGAGCAGCTGAGTGAGTGTGTTATCAGCTGTGAAGCAAATGTGGCCGTTGAGGGTATAATTGGTGTACATGGGGCACTCGGTGTTGTAAATGGAAATGGTAAAGAGCTTGCAAATTTGTGTGCTTTTTTTTTAAAAAGGACTGATGATTGGGAATACCAGGTTTAAAAAGGGAGATATACATAAATATACATATGTAAGTATGAGAGATGGCCAGAGAGCGTTACTGGATTACGTGTTAATTGATAAGCGTGTGAAAGAGAGACTTGGATATTATTAATGTGATGAGAGGGGAAACTGGAGGGATGAATGATTATCTTGTGGAGGCGAAGGTGAAGATATGCAGAGGTTTTCAGAAAAGGAGAGAGAATGTTGGAGTGAAGAGAGTGGTGAGAGAAAGTGAGCTTGGAAAGGAAACTTGTGTGAGGAAGTACCAGGAGAGATCGAGTGCAGAATGGAAAAAGGAGAGCAAATGACATAATGGGAGTGGGGGAGGAATGGGATGTATTTATGGAAGTGGTGATGGCTTGCGCAAAAGATGCGTGTGGCTTGAGAAAGGTGGGGATGGGCAGATTAGAAAGGGTAGTGAGTGGTGGGATGAAGAAGTAAGATTGTTAGTGAAAGAAGCAAGAGAGGCATTTGGAGGATTTTTGCAGAGAAATAGTGCAAATGACTAGGAAATATATAAAATAAAGAGGCAAGAGGTCAAGGGAAAGGTGCAAGAGGAGAAAAAGCGGGCAAATGAGAGTTGGGGTGAAAGAGTATCATTAAATTTTTGGGAGAATAAAAAGATGATTTGAAAGGAGGTAAATAAAGTGTGCAAGACAAGAGAACAAATGATAACATCGGTGAATGGGCAAATGGGAACAAGTAGTGGTGAAGTGAGGGAGATGGAGTGAGTATTTTGAAGGTTTGATGAATACTTCCCACGTATTCCGTGCATGTCGTAGAAGGCAACTAAAAGGGGAAGGAGTGGGTGCCTGGAAATCCTTCCCTCTCGTTTTTTTAATTTTCCAAAAGAGGAACAGAGAAGGGGGCCAAGTGAGGATATTCCCTCAAAGGCTCAGTCCTCTGTTCTTAACGCTACCTCACTAACACAGGAAATGGTGAATAGTATGAAAAATATTATATATGTATTTATCTATTAATTTATTGAAACTTGGTTGTTGTCTCCTGTATTGGCGAGGTAGTGCAAGGAAAGAAACGAGAGAATGGCCCAAACACCCACATATACATGCCTATACATTTCAACATACTCTTACATATACATACACAGATATATACATATACACATATGTACATATTCATACATGCTGCCATCATCCATTCCTGCCGCCACCCCACCTCACATGAAATGGCACCACCCTCCCCCCCGCACACGTGTGAGGTAGTGCTAGGAAAAGACAACAAAGGCCACATTCGTTCACACTCAGTCTCTAGCTGTCGTGTGTAATGCACCAAAACTATGGCTCCTTTCCACATCCAGGCTCCACAAAACATTCCATGGTTTCCCCAAGACACTTCACATGCCCTGGTTCAATCCATTGACAGCATATCGACCCCGGTATACCACATCGTTCCAATTCACTCTATTCCTTGCATGCCTTTCACCCTCCTGTATGTTTAGGCCTTGATCACTCAAAATCTTTTTCACTCCATCCCTCCACCTCCATTTTGGTCTCCCATTTCTTGTTTCCTCCAACTGTGACATGTATATTATCTTTTGTCAGTTTTTCCTCACGCATTCTCTCCATCTGACCAAACCATTTCAATACACCCTTTTCCACCACACTCTTTTTATTACCACACCTCTCTCTTACCCTTTCATTACTTACTCGATCAAACCACCCTCACACCACATATTGTCCTCACACATCTCATTTCCAAAATATCCACCTTCCTCCGCACAACTCTATCTATAGCCCACGCCTTGCAACCATATAACATTGTTGGAGCCATTATTCCTTCAAACATACCCATTTTTGCTTTCCGAGGTAATGTTCTCGCCTTCCACACATTTTTCAACGCTCCCAGAACTTTCGCCCCCTCCCCCACCCTGTGACTCACTTCCGCTTCCATGGTTCCATGCGCTGACAAATCCACTCCCAGGTATCTAAAACACTTCACTTCAAGTTTTTCTCCATTCAAACTTACCTCCCAATTGACTTGTCCCTCAACCCAACTGTACCTAATAACCTTGCTCTTATTCACATTTACTTCTTCTTTCACACACTTTATCAAACTCAGTAACCAGCTTCTGCAGTTTCTCACCCGAATCAGCCACCAGAACTGTATCATCAGCGAACAACAACTGACTCACTTCCCAAGCTCACTCATTCACAACAGACTGCATACTTGCACCTCTCCAAAACTCTTGCATTCACCTCCCTAACAACCCCATCCATAAACAAATTAAACAACCATGGAGACTTCACGCACCCCTACCGCAAATCAACATTCACTGAGAACCAATCACTTTCTTCTCTTCTTACTTGTGCACATGCCTTACATACTCAATAAAAACTTTTCATTGCTTCTAGGAACTTGCCTCCCACACTATATATTCTTAAGACCTTCCACAGAACATCTATATCAACTCAATCATATGCCTTCTCCAGATCCATTAATGTTACATACAAATCCATTTGCTTTTCTAAGTATTTCTCACATATATTCTTCAAAGCAAACACCTGATCTACACATCCTCTACCACTTCTGAAACCACACTGCTCTTCCCAATCCCAGGTAGACTTGCATCATCTTTGATTAAAATTATCCAACTCATACTTAGTGAATGATAAGGTAAATTGTATTTTTTTTTCCCCACATTCCTTTCAAGTTCTTACTAAATTAGTGGATTAATAACTAACATCATATTCAGAAAAATATGAGAAATTAGCAAAGATGGAAATCCCTGGGGATAGGAGAAAGAATGCTTCCCGTGTGTTCCCTGCGTGTCGTGGGGGGCGAGTGAAGGGGAAGGGAGTGGGGGGGCTGGAAATCCTTCCCTCTCTTTTTTTTTTTCTTTTTTTTTTAATTTTCCAAAAGAAGGAACAGAGGGGGATGCCAGATGAGGATACTCCCTCAAAGGCCCATTCCTTTTTTTCTTAATGCTATGTTGCTAACTTGAGAAATTGTGAATAGTATGAAAGAAAAGAAAGTATATATATATATATATATATATATATATATTTTTTTTTTTTTTTTTTTTTTTTTTATACTAATCGCCATTTCCCGCATTAGCGAGGTAGCGTTAAGAACAGAGGATGAGGACTGGGCCTTTGAGGGAATATCCTCACCTGGCCCCTTTCTCTGTTTCTTCTTTTGGAAAAAAAAAAAAAAATGAGGGGAGGATTTCCAGCCTCCCGCTCCCTTCCCTTTTAGTCGCCTTCTACGACACGCAGGGAATACGTGGGAAGTATTCTTTCTCCCCTATCCCCAGGGATATATATATATATATATATATATATTTATTTATTTTGCTTTGTCGCTGTCTCCTGTGTTTGCGAGGTAGCGTGCGAGTAGCGCAAGGAAACAGACGAAAGAAATGGCCCAACCCACCCCCATACACATGTATATACATACACGTCCCCACATGCAAATATACATACCCATACATCTCAATGTACACACATATATACACACACACACACACACACACACACATATACATATATACACATGCACACAATTCACACTGCCTTTATTCATTCCCATCGCCACCTTGCCACACATGGAATAACATCCCCCTCATGTGTGCGAGGAGGTAGCGCTAGGAAAAGACAACAAAGGCCCCATTCGTTCACACTCAGTCTCTAGCTGTCATGCAATAATGCCCGAAACCACAGCTCCCTTTCCACATCCAGGCCCCATAGGACTTTCCATGGTTTACCCCAGACGCTTCACATGCCCTGATTCAATCCATTGACAGCATGTCGACCCCGGTATACCACATCGGTCCAATTCACTCTATTCCTTGCCCACCTTTCACTCTCCTGCGTGTTCAGGCCCCGATCACTCAAAATCTTTTTCACTCCATCTTTCCACCTCCAATTTGGTCTCCCACTTCTCCTCGTTCCCTCCACCTCCAGCACATATATCCTCTTGGTCAATCTTTCCTCACTCATTCTTTCCATGTGCCCAAACCATTTCAAAACACCCTCTTCTGCTCTCTCAACCACACTCCTCTTATTTCCACACATCTCTCTTACACTTACATTACTTACTCGATCAAACCACCTCACACCACATATTGTCCTAAAACATCTCATTTCCAGCACATCCACCCTCCTGCGCACTACTATATCCATAGCCCACGCCTCGCAACCATACAACATTGTTGGAACCCCTATTGCTTCAAACATACCCATTTTTGCTTTCGGAGATAATGTTCTCGACTTCCACACATTCTTCAAGGCTCCCAGGATTTTCGCCCCCTCCCCCACCCTATGATTCACTTCCACTTCCATGGTTCCATCCACTGCCAAATCCACTCCCAGATATCTAAAACACTTTACTTCCTCCAGTTTTTCTCCATTCAAACTTACCTCACAATTGACTTGACCCTCAACCCTACTGTAACTAATAACCTTGCTCTTATTCACATTTACTCTTAACTTTCTTCTTTCACACACTTTACCAAACTCAGTCACCACCTTCTGCAGTTTCTCACATGAATCAGCCACCAGTGCTGTATCATCAGCGAACAACAACTGACTCACTTCCCAAGCTCTCTCATCCCCAACAGACTGCATACTTGCTCCTCCTTCCAAAACTCTTGCATTCACCTCCCTAACAACCCCATCCATAAACAAATTAAACAACCATGAAGACAACTCACACCCCTGCCGCAAACCTACATTCACTGACAACCAATCACTTTCCTCTCTTCCTATACGTACACATGCCTTACATCCTCGATAAAAACTTTTCACTGCTTCCAACAACTTGCCTCCCACACCATATATTCTTAGTACCTTCCACAGAGCATCTCTGTCAACTCATCTATCATTTGCCTTCTCCAGATCCATAAATGCTACATACAAATCCATTTGCTTTTCTAAGTATTTCTCACATACATTCTTCAAAGCAAACACCTGATCCACACATCCTCTACCACTTCTGAAACCACACTGCTCTTCCCCAATCTGATGCTCTGTATATGCCTTCACCCTCTCAATCAATACCCTCTCACATAATTTAGATATCTGGGAGTGGATCTGGCAGCGGATGGAACCATGGAAGCGGAAGTGGATCATAGGGTGGGGGAGGGGGCGAAAATTCTGGGAGCCTTGAAGAATGTGTGGAAGTCGAGAACATTATCTCGGAAAGCAAAAATGGGTATGTTTGAAGGAATAGTGGTTCCAACAATGTTGTATGGTTGCGAGGCGTGGGCTATGGATAGAGTGGTGCGCAGGAGGATGGATGTGCTGGAAATGAGATGTTTGAGGACAATGTGTGGTGTGAGGTGGTTTGATCGAGTAAGTAACGTAAGGGTAAGAGAGATGTGTGGAAATAAAAAGAGCGTGGTTGAGAGAGCAGAAGAGGGTGTTTTGAAATGGTTTGGGCACATGGAGAGAATGAGTGAGGAAAGGTTGACCAAGAGGATATATGTGTCGGAGGTGGAGGGAACGAGGAGAAGAGGGAGACCAAATTGGAGGTGGAAAGATGGAGTGAAAAAGATTTTGTGTGATCGGGGCCTGAACATGCAGGAGGGTGAAAGAAGGGCAAGGAATAGAGTGAATTGGAGCGATGTGGTATACTGGGGTTGACGCGCTGTCAGTGGATTGAATCAAGGCATGTGAAGCGTCTGGGGTAAACCATGGAAAGCTGTGTAGGTATGTATATTTGCGTGTGTGGACGTATGTATATACATGTGTATGGGGGTGGGTTGGGCCATTTCTTTCGTCTGTTTCCTTGCGCTACCTCGCAAACGCGGGAGACAGCGACAAAGCAAAAAAAAAAAAAAATAATTTACCAGGAATACTCAACAAACTTATACCTCTGTAATTCGAGCATTCACTCTTATTCCCTTTGCCTTTATACAAAGGCACTATGCACGCATTCTGCCAATCCTCAGGCACCTCACCATGAATCATACATACATTAAATAACCTTACCAACCAGTCAACAATACAGTCACCCCCTTTTTTACTAAATTCCACTGCAGTACCATCCAAACCTGCTGCCTTGTCAGCTTTCATCTTCCGCAAAGCTTTTACTACCTCTTTTCTGCTTACCAAATCATTTTCCCTAACCCTCTCACTTTGCACACCACTTCGACCAAAACACCCTATATCTGCCACGCTATCATCAAACACTCAACAAACCTTCAAAACACTCACTCCATCTCCTCACATCACCACTACTTGTTATCACCTCCCCATTAGCCCCTTTCACTGAAGTTCCCATTTGCTCCCTTGTCTTACGCACTTTATTTACCTCCTTACAGACCATCTTTTTTTTTTTTTTTTTTTTTTGTCGCTGTCTCCCGCGTTTGCGAGGTAGCGCAAGGAAACAGACGAAAGAAATGGCCCAACCCACCCCCATACACATGTATATACATACGTCCACACACGCAAATATACATACCTACACAGCTTTCCATGGTTTACCCCAGACGCTTCACATGCCTTGATTCAATCCACTGACAGCACGTCAACCCCGGTATACCACATCGCTCTAATTCACTCTATTCCTTGCCCTCCTTTCACCCTCCTGCATGTTCAGGCCCCGATCACACAAAATCTTTTTCACTCCATCTTTCCACCTCCAATTTGGTCTCCCTCTTCTCCTCGTTCCCTCCACCTCCGACACATATATCCTCTTGGTCAATCTTTCCTCACTCATTCTCTCCATGTGCCCAAACCATTTCAAAACACCCTCTTCTGCTCTCTCAACCACGCTCTTTTTATTTCCACACATCTCTCTTACCCTTACGTTACTTACTCGATCAAACCACCTCACACCACACCACACATTGTCCTCAAACATCTCATTTCCAGCACATCCATCCTCCTGCGCACAACTCTATCCATAGCCCACGCCTCGCAACCATACAACATTGTTGGAACCACTATTCCTTCAAACATACCCATTTTTACTTTCCGAGATAATGTTCTCGACTTCCACACATTCTTCAAGGCTCCCAGAATTTTCGCCCCCTCCCCCACCATATGATCCACTTCCGCTTCCATGGTTCCATCCGCTGCCAGATCCACTCCCAGATATCCAAAACATTTCACTTCCTCCAGTTTTTCTCCATTCAAACTCACCTCCCAATTGACTTGACCCTCAACCCTACTGTACCTAATAACCTTGCTCTTATTCACATTTACTCTTAAATTTCTTCTTTCACACACTTTACCAAACTCAGTCACCAGCTTCTGCAGTTTCTCACATGAATCAGCCACCAGCGCTGTATCATCAGCGAACAACAACTGACTCACTTCCCAAGCTCTCTCATCCACAACAGACTTCATACTTGCCCCTCTTTCCAAAACTCTTGCATTCACCTCCCTAACAACCCCATCCAGAAACAAATTAAACAACCATGGAGACATCACACACCCCTGCCACAAACCTACATTCACTGAGAACCAATCACTTTCCTCTCTTCCTACACGTACACATGCCTTACATCCTCGATAAAAACTTTTCACTGCTTCTAACAACTTGCCTCCCACACCATATATTCTTAATACCTTCCACAGAGCATCTCTATCAACTCTATCATATGCCTTCTCCAGATCCATAAATGCTACATACAAATCCATTTGCTTTTCTAAGTATTTCTCGCATACATTCTTCAAAGCAAACACCTGATCCACACATCCTCTACCACTTCTGAAACCAACTTGCCATCTTTTTATTCTCCCTAAAATTTAATGTTACTCCCTCACCCCAACTCTCATTTGCCCTCTTTTTCACCTCTTGCACCTTTCTCTTGACCTCCTGTCTCTTTCTTTTATACATCTCCCACTCATTTGCATTTTTTCCCTGCAAAAATCGTCCAAATGCCTCTCTCTTCTCTTTCACTAATAATCTTACTTCTTCATCCCACCACTCACTACCCTTTCTAATCAACCCACCTCCCACATTTCTCATGCCACAAGCATCTTTATTTATTTATTTTGCTTTGTCACTGTCTCCCACGTTAGCGAAGTAGCGCAAGGAAACAAACAAAAGAATGGCCCAACCCACCCACATACACATGTATATACATACACGTCTACACATGGAAATATACATACCTATACATCTCAACGTATACATATATATATACACACACAGACATATACATATATACACACCTCGCCACACATGAAAAAACAACCCCCTCCCCCCTCGTGTGTGAGGTAGTGCTAGGAAAAGACAACAAAGGCCCCATTCATTCACACTCATTCTCGAGCTGTCATGTAATAATGCACTGAAACCACAGCTCCCTTTCCACATCCAGGCCCCCCAGAACTTTCCATGGTTTACCCCAGACGCTTCACATGCCCTGGTTCAATCCACTGACAGCACGTCGACCCCGGTATACCACATTGTTCCAGTTGACTCTATTCCTTGCCCGCCTTTCACCCTCCTGCATGTTCAGGCCCCAATCACTCAAAATCTTTTTCACTCCATCTTTCCACCTCCAATTTGGTCTTCCACTTCTCGTTCCCTCCACCTCTGACACATATATCATCTTGGTCAATCTTTCCTCACTCATTCTCTCCATGTGACCAAACCATTTCAAAACACCCTCTTCTGCTCTCTCAACCACACTCTTTTTATTACCACACATCTCTCTTACCCTATTATTACTTACTCGATCAAACCACCTCACACCCCATATTGACCACAAACATCTCATTTCCAGCACATCCACCCTCCTGCACACAACTCTATCCATAGCCCACGCCTCGCAACCATACAACATTGTTGGAACCAGTATTCCTTCAAACATACCCATTTTTGCTTTCCAAGATAATGTTCTCGACTTCCACACATTCTTCAAGGCTCCCAGAATTTTCACCCCCTCCCCCACCCTATGATTCACTTCCGCTTCCATGGTTTCATCCGCTGACAAATCCACTCCCAGATATCTAAAACACTTCACTTCCAGTTTTTCTCCATTCAAACTTACCTCCCAATTGACTTGACCCTCAACCCTACTGTACCTAATAACCTTGCTCTTATTCACATTTACTCTCAACTCCTCTTTCACACACTTTACCAAACTCAGTCACCAGCTTCTGCAGTTTCTCACATGAATCAGCCACCAGTGCTGTATCATCAGCGAACAGCAACTGACTCACTTCCCAAGCTCTCTCATCCACAACATACTGCATACTTGCTAGTCTTTCCAAAACTCTTGCATTCACCTCCCTAACAACCCCATTCATAAACATATTAAACAACCATGCAGACATCAACCACACCCCTGTCGCAAACCTACATTCACTGAGAACCAATCACTTGGTTAGGGAAAATGATTTGGTAAACAGAGAAAAGGTAGTAAAAGCTTTGCGTTAGATGAAAGCCGGCAAGGCAGCGGGTTTGGATGGTATTGCAGTGGAATTTATAAAAAAAAGGGGGTGACTGTGTTGTTGACTGGTTGGTAAGGTTATTTGATGTATGTATGATTCATGGTGAGGTGCCTGAGGATTGGTGGAATGCTTGCATAGTGCCATTGTACAAAGGCAAAGGGGACAAAGGTGAGTGCTCAAATTACAGAGGTATAAGTTTGTTGAGTATTCCTGGTAAATTATATGGGAGGGTATTGATTGAGAGGGTGAAGGCATGTACAGAGCATCAGATTGGGGAAGAGCAGTGTGGTTTCAGAAGTGGTAGAGGATGTGTGGATCAGGTGTTTGCTTTGAGGAATTTTTTTTTTTTTTTTTTCCCCGCTGTCTCCCGCGTTTGCGAGGTAGCGCAAGGAAACAGACGAAAGAAATGGCCCAACCCACCCCCATACACATGTATATGCATACACGTCCACACACACAAATATACATACCTACACAGTTTTCCATGGTTTACCCCAGACGCTTCACATGCCCTGATTCAATCCACTGACAGCACGTCGACCCCACTATACCACATCCATCCAATTCACTCTATTCCTTGCCCTCCTTTCACCCTCCTGCATGTTCAGGCCCCGATGACACAAAATCTTTTTCACTCCATCTTTCCACCTCCAATTTTGTCTCCCACTTCTCCTCGTTCCCTCCACCTCCGACACATATATCCTCTTAGTCAATCTTTCCTCACTCATTCTCTCCATGTGCCCAAACCATTTCAAAACACCCTCTTCTGCTCTCTCAACCACGCTCTTTTTATTTCCACACATCTCTCTTACCCTTATGTTACTTACTCGATCAAACCACCTCACACCACACATTGTCCTCAAACATCTCATTTCCAGCACATCCACCCTCCTGTGCACAATTCTATCCATACCCCAATCCTCGCAACCATACAAAATTGTTGGAACCACTATTCCTTCAAACATACCCATTTTTGCTTTCCGAGATAATGTTCTCGACTTCCACACATTCTTCAAGGCTCCCAGGATTTTCGCCCCCTCCCCCACCCTATGATCCACTTCCGCTTCCATGGTTCCATCCGCTGCCAGATCCACTCCCAGATATCTAAAACACTTTACTTCCTCCAGTTTTTCTCCATTCAAACTTACCTCCCAATTGACTTGACCCTCAACCCTACTGTACCTAATAACCTTGCTCTTATTCACATTTACTCTTAACTTTCTTCTTTCACACACTTTACCAAACTTAGTCACACTTTACCAAACTCACTCACCAGCTTCTGCAGTTTCTCACATGAATCAGCCACCAGCACTGTATCATCAGCGAACAACAACTGACTCACTTCCCAAGCTCTCTTATCCACAACAGACTTCATACTTGCCCCTCTTTCCAAAACTCTTGCATTCACCTCCCTAACAACCCCATCCATAAACAAATTAAACAACCATGGAGACATCACACACCCCTGCCGCAAACCTACATTCACTGAGAACCAATCACTTTCCTCTCTTCCTACACGTACACATGCCTTACATCCTCGATAAAAACTTTTCACTGCTTCCAACAACTTGCCTCCCACACCATATATTCTTAATACCCTCCACAGAGCACCTCTATCAACTCTATCATATGTCTTCTCCAGATCCATAAATGCTACATACAAATCCATTTGCTTTTCTAAGTATTTCTCACATACATTCTTCAAAGCAAACACCTGATCCACACATCCTCTACCACTTCTGAAACCACACTGCTCTTCCCCAATCTGATGCTCTGTACATGCCTTCACCCTCTCAATGAATACCCTCCCATATAATTTACCAGGAATACTCAACAAACTTGTACCTCTGAAATTTGAGCACTCACTCTTATCCCCTTTGCCTTTGTACAATGGCACTATGCACGCATTCCGCCAATCTTCAGGCACCTCACCATGAGTCATACATACATTAAATAACCTTACCAACCAGTCAATAATACAGTCACCCCCTTTTTTAATAAATTCCACTGCAATACCATCCAAACCTGCTGCCTTGCCGGCTTTCATCTTCCGCACAGCTTTTACTACCTCTTCTCTGTTTACCAAATCATTTTCCCTAACCCTCTCACTTTGCACACCACCTTGACCAAAACACCCTATATCTGCCACTCTATCATCAAACACATTCAACAAACCTTCAAAATACTCACTCCATCTCTTTCTCACATCACCACTACTTGTTATCACCTCCCCATTTGCGCCCTTCACTGAAGTTCCCATTTGCTCCCTTGTCTTACGCACTTTATTTACCTCCTTCCAGAACATCTTTTTATTCTCCCTAAAATTTAATGATACTCTCTCACCCCAACTCTCATTTGCCCTCTTTTTCACCTCTTGCACCTTTCTCTTGACCTCCTGCCTCTTTCTTTTATACATCTCCCACTCAATTGCATTTTTTCCCTGCAAAAATCGTCCAAATGCCTCTCTCTTCTCTTTCACTAATAATCTTACTTCTTCATCCCACCACTCACTACCCTTTCTAATCAACCCACCTCCCACTCTTCTCATGCCACAAGCATCTTTTGCACAATCCATCACTGATTCCCTAAATACATCCCATTCCTCCCCCACTCCCCTTACTTCCATTGTTCTCACCTTTTTCCATTCTGTACTCAGTCTCCCCTGGTACTTCCTCACACAAGTCTCCTTCCCAAGCTCACTTACTCTCACCACCCTCTTCACCCCAACATTCACTCTTCCTTTCTGAAAACCCATACAAATCTTCACCTTAGCCTCCACAAGATAATGATCAGACATCCCTCCAATTGCACCTCTCAGCACATTAACATCCAAAAGTCTCTCTTTCGCACGCCTGTCAATTAACACGTAATCCAATAACGCTCTCTGCCCATCTCTCCTACTTACATACGTATACTTGTGTATATCTCGCTTTTTAAACCAGGTATTCCCAATCACCAGTCCTTTTTCAGCACATAAATCTACAAGCTCTTCACCATTTCCATTTACAACACTGAACACCCCATGTATACCAATTATTCCCTCAACTGCCACATTACTCACCTTTGCATTCAAATCACCCATCACTATAACCCGCTCTCGTGCATCAAAACCACTAACACACTCATTCAGCTGCTCCCAAAACACTTGCCTCTCATGATCTTCCTTCTCATGCGCAGGTGCATATGCACCAATAATCAACCATCTTTCTCCATCAACTTTCAGTTTTACCCATATTAATCGAGAATTTACTTTCTTACATTCTATCACATACTCCCACAACCCCTGTTTCAGGAGTACTGCCACTCCTTCCCTTGCTCTTGTCCTCTCACTAACCCCTGACTTTACTCCCAAGACATTCCCAAACCACTCTTCCCCTTTACCCTTGAGCTTCGTTTCACTCAGAGCCAAAACATCCAGGTTCCTTTCCTCAAACATACTACCTATCTCTCCTTTTTTCACATCTTGGTTACATCCACACACATTTAGACACCCCAGTCTGAGCCTTCGAGGAGGATGAGCACTCCCCGCATGACTCCTTCTTCTGTTTCCCATTTTTAGAAAGTTAAAAAATACAAGGAGGGGAGGATTTCTGGAATGTATGTAAGAAATACTTAGAAAAGCAAATTGATTTGTATGTAGCATTTATGGATCTGGAGAAGGCATATTATGGAGTTGATAGAGATGCTCTGTGGAAGGTATTAAGAATATATGGTGTGGGAGGCAAGTTGTAAGAAGTGGTGAAAAGTTTCTATCGAGGATGTAAGACATGTGTACGTGTAGGAAGAGGTTTTTTTTTTTTTCCAAAAGAAGGAACAGAGAAGGAGGCCAGAGGAGGATATTCCCTCAAAGGCCCAGTCCTCTGTTTTTAACGCTACCTCGCTAACGCGGGAAATGGCTAATAGTACGAAAGAAAAGTACATATTATATGCATATGTGAAAGGATGGGTCTTTGTCTATTTTCTAGTGCTACCTTGCTAATGCAGGAAATGGCAATGAAGTATATTAATACTAAATGTTAATGAAATGGTCTTAATTATGGTACTCCGTTGTGCATGCTGTCTTATCTAAGATATATATTATATACTGTCTAATGTTTAAAAATTACTACTGGCTATTCAAAAAGTTAATTAAAATGTTTTGCGTTTTTTTTTTTTTAATACCCAACTGCTGTTCCTTCACTTGGAGGGAGAGAAAAATGAACTCGTTTTCATAAAATCACCCTTTAGATGTCAAATATAACGTACTGAAGCCAGAGCCTTTCTTTCACAAGACTTCCACGTTTTATCTTGACTGCTTTATAAACCACAATTTGGCCAACTGACAGCATGTCATTCCCATCATTCCAATTCATTCTATCCTATGCATGCTTGTCACCCTTTTGATTGTTCAAGCCCCAATATGCAAAAGCTCCCTTCCCTCCAACTTTCTCTCTCCTTCATCTCTCCCTCCCCTTCTAATGCTACTCTGTCTGTGTACATCTTCTCTATTTGTCCGAACCACTTTCAGCTTATCTTGATTAGCTTTCTAAATCACCATGCTAATTCACCCGTTTCACTCGTGATGGTAGTAATGTGTTCTAGATACACTTTGATTTCAGTAAATACAAGACTGAAAACTGAAGGACAATCGCCAAATGTTAAGGGTAAATAAAGCTTTTTTTTTTCTTCAAATATTCAAATTATATCCATGAAATACATGTACAGGAAATTGGCAGAGGCTGGTTTAAACAATGACCCTCGTGTAAAAGAATATCCCACTATTTCTATTTTAACCTGACAAATGTTCTATTTCCAACCTGATGTCACATGACTATTTTAAACTTTATACATATTCAGTATCTAATAATGACTGAAGTCAGTCTCTTGCACATTAATTATGAGTGTTTATGTATATGACATTTTTACAGAGACCCAGCCAGCTCATCTTACAAGACAGCATCAGTCACTTTAGGGTAACACAGCTACCATCTTTAATTAAAATGTCACAATGAGGAATTCTGCTTGCTTGGTTTTGGCTAAACAACCTGTGTTGGAAAGGGCTAGAAAGGTGAGAGAAGAAAAGGATTTTGGTTATAGTTTATCCTAAATAAAATTTTGGTCACAATCAACATCTCAGATATTAATAACATTTCAATTGCCCTTTTCTGTTACTCACTTCTTAAGTTTTATTTCATCCAACCTCTATAATGTACAAAATGCGAATCCTTCCTTTTCAGAAAGCCTCGCACAACAACGGAGACAAACTCTTTATACATTTATTAAGTTGCAAAATATTTCCAAGTATCTGAAACTAACAACAGTGTTAAAAGAAAAATAATTCAACTTCCAATCATTTAAAAATGTCTACCTCCTTTATGCCTGCTTTAGCTAAGCAAAGCCTGACTTAATTACAATCTAACATAGTATAACTTAATGGGGGGTGGATGGAAAAAAATTGCTGGATAGAAATTATGAATTTTGCTAAAAATCGTTTTATATATATATATATATATATATATATATATATATATATATATATATATATATATCCTATGAGCCTAAATTTTTGTCAAAAATTTAACTAGCAGGAGGTTATATTTTGTAATGTATAAACCTAATGCACCATTTTATGGGGTGCCTTATGTTTCAAGGTTGTACCACTATCGATAGCAGGAAAATGATGGATTCCTCTGGAGTGAAAAATTCCTAGATATGACTGTATTCCTTTTAGTCTACTGACAAGGACGGCCTCAATACAATTATTTTCTAGCATGAAATAAACTTATGGACTGTGTCCGTAGGAAGGACTTGGAAGTCAATATCATTCCTAACACATTGCATGGGTCTCTTATTTGGAGAATAGTTAGCTTTTAAGTATATGGATATTCAACTTTTCATATACTAATTGAAACCAAAATTAGAATATGCTTCACAGTTTGGTCATCCCACGCAAAGAAAATAAAGAGCTGTTTGAGAAGGTGGGAAGAAGGGTAACATAAAGTGTGGGAGAATTAAGGGAACTAAGTTACAGGGAAAGGCTGGAGGCTTTAAATTTACCCACCAAGGAAGAAAGAAGAGAGGGGAAAGGCTAAAGGCTTTAAATTTAAAAGAGGTTGCTAATGTGGACAGTGAACAGTTCTTCGAGAGATGTACAGTAGAGACTGAGCAACCACAGGACATTGGAAAGTAAGAAACTTGTTAAAAAGAATGTAAGGAAATAATTTTACAGTATACCAGTAGATGAATGGAATCATTGAGGACATGGTTAATGCAGACAACATATATAAATTCAAGCAGTTGTATTATAGCATGGAATGGTCAAGAGAAGGGGGACCCCTAGAATTTAAAGCTTCCTCCCTACAATACAAATAGGTAATTATATCTTTATCAAAAGGGACTTTTCACTTGCAGTGCAACACATTTGTTTGGAGTTTAGAAAGACTATCCCTGGAGTTCCCTCTATCTTTGTGAGGCTCTTACAGTGCTCAACAAGCTGGCAGTATCAATTAGCCAGGACCCATATGCCATAGTGTAATGATATGTGTCTATGTGCAGGGCAACTCAGCAGTAAGTGCTCATTGTCTTCATTGTGACAGTTGCATTGAGGGCATAAAGGGTCTTGAAATATAGTCAAATGGTGCTTGTAATGACGGGTGATATCCAGAACATTGAGAGAAAAACATAATTTGTTTTTGTCTGGGGAAAGTGGCTTCTGATAGGTAGATGTGTGGTGGGTTGGAATTTATGAATGAGTTAGGACAGTGGTTGTTAGGTGCTAATTGGGTCATTTATTGTACGTGAGTTTTGAGAGATCTGCTTACTCTGGGTGGGGATCTGTGAATAGGGGTTTCTAAAATGCAAGTCAAGGGTAAGCTTTTTATTTTTACTTGGGGGTTGGTAATTATTTAGGGAATGGTTTGGAAGTGTGGGGGGTCTAATGCTGATGCAGAGAACCAAATGCCAAGCATGTTGAGGTAGGACTGTTATTGGGAGGATCTTAGTTTTATTGTGAAGGTATTGAGTGTTGATGGCTGCTAGGCAGCCAATGGTGGTTCTGAGTGCACTATTTTGTGTGGTTTGCTGCTGTTATATTTGTTTTTGAGAATGAGGAGGACCAAGTAGGTGAGGCATAGTTTACAGAGCAGATGAATTGTTAGTATAGGACATTGAGGGATTCTTTTTCTTGTCCAAATCTGCTTTCAGGTAATGTTTTGAAAGCATTTAGTTTGCATCTTCCTTTCATGGTGATGTTACTGGTGTAGGGAGTTAATGTTGTGTGTGTCATATGTGAGACCTGATATGGTTGGTGTTTTATTCTGTGGCAGAGACTGTCCATTCAAGGTGACAGGAGGTTGTGAGCTGGATTTGTGTATGTCTGGGTTTAGATGAGGAATTGAAGACTTCTGTGGAGATGCAAACATTCTGTTCTAGATGAGCAATTGTCTCAATTTTGTAATGTAGTGCTGCATGTTTGCTGTTGCTATTATGGTGTCAGAGTGTTGTGATGTGATTATACGATCATCTGCATATGACTGGACGATCTTGCTGAGGTTTGCCTGAGCTAATAGGAGGTCATATAAGAAGAGACTGGAGATAGCTGGAGAAGGAACTGGTGCCTGGGGAATTTGTGTTTTATAGGTGAATCCACCGAGTCAGATTTTGGCATGGCAACCAGGTATGAAGTCAGCCAACTACTTTTTGTCATTGTCATGAAGGGTGGTGTCAAGTGGTTTTTGAGTGAGAATATATTGGGAACATTTTCAAATGCTTTGACGATGTCTATTCCCATTAGTACTGCACAGGAAGGGCAACTCCCCTAGGATATGTTTCATGAGAATAGCATGTAGTGTGATGGTACAGTGTTCAGGTCTAAAGGCATGCTACATAGGTGAACGTGGGGCATTTTGTTCGATTATGCACGTATAATTGCTCCAAGATAAATTTGTATGAAAGTCTTGATGTTGCCTTCCACCTAGCTGAAGGTTCCCATAGCCCAAGGCTGCGCTAGTTCCAGTAGCAGGAAAATGCAAACTCCTTTGGTTTGAGAAGTTCTTTGATGAGACTATACACCCAATGATACAGCCTCACGTAAGGTGACTTTTCACTCAGTGTAACCTTGAGCAGACAGAGTCCTTTAATGCATATATATATATATATATATATATATATATATATATATATATATATATATATATAGAGTGATGATAGAGTGGCAGATACAGGGTGTTTTGGTCGAGGTGGTGTGCAAAGTGAGAGGGTTAGAGAAAATGATTTGGTAAACAGAGAAGAGGTAGTAAAAGCTTTGCGGAAGATGAAAGCCAGCAAGGCAGCAGGTTTGGATGGTATTGCAGTGGAATTTATTAAAAAAGGGGGTGACTGTATTATTGACTGGTTGGTAAGGTTATTTAATGTATGTGTGACTCATGGTGAGGTGCCTGAGGATTGGCGGAATGCGTGCATAGTGCCACTGTACAAAGGCAAAGGGGATAAGAGTGTGTGCTCAAATTAAAGAGGTATAAGTTTGTTGAGTATTCCTGGTAAATTATATGGGAGGGTATTGATTGAGAGGGTGAAGGCATGTACAGAGCATCAGATTGGGGAAGAGCAGTGTGGTTTCAGAAGTGGTAGAGGATGTGTGGATCAGGTGTTTGCTTTGAAGAATGTATGTGAGAAATACTTAGAAAAGCAAATGGATTTGTATGTAGCATTTATGGATCTGGAGAAGGCATATGATAGAGTTGACAGAGATGCTCTGTGGAAGGTATTAAGAATATATGGTGTGGGAGGCAAGTTGTTAGAAGCAGTGAAAAGTTTTTATCGAGGATGTAAGGCATGTGTACGTGTAGCAAGAGAGGAAAGTGATTGGTTCTCAGTGAATGTAGGTTTGTGGCAGGGGTGTGTGATGTCTCCATGGTTGTTTAATTTGTTTATGGATGGGGTTGTTAGGGAGGTGAATGCAAGAGTTTTGGAAAGAGGGGCAAGTATGAAGTCTGTTGGGGATGAGAGAGCTTGGGAAGTGAGTCAGTTGTTGTTCGCTGATGATACAGCGCTGGTGGCTGATTCATGTGAGAAACTGCAGAAGCTGGTGACTGAGTTTGGTAAAGTGTGTGAAAGAAGAAAGTTAAGAGTAAATGTGAATAAGAGCAAGGTTATTAGGTACAGTAGGGTTGAGGGTCAAGTCAATTGGGAGGTACAGTAGGGTTGAGGGTCAAGTCAATTGGGAGGTAAGTTTGAATGGAGAAAAACTGGAGGAAGTAAAGTGTTTTAGATAACTGGGAGTGGATCTGGCAGCGGATGGAACCATGGAAGCGGAAGTGGATCATAGGGTGGGGGAGGGGGCGAAAATCCTGGGAGCCTTGAAGAATGTGTGGAAGTCGAGAACATTATCTCGGAAAGCAAAAATGGGTATGTTTGAAGGAATAGTGGTTCCAACAATGTTGTATGGTTGCGAGGCGTGGGCTATGGATAGTGTTGTGCGCAGGAGGATGGATGTGCTGGAAATGAGATGTTTGAGGACAATGTGTGGTGTGAGGTGGTTTGATCGAGTAAGTAACGTAAGGGTAAGAGAGATGTGTGGCAATAAAAAGAGCGTGGTTGAGAGAGCAGAGGAGGGTGTTTTGAAATGGTTTGGGCACATGGAGAGAATGAGTGAGGAAAGATTGACCAAGAGGATATATGTGTCGGAGGTGGAGGGAACGAGGAGAAGTGGGAGACCAAATTGGAGGTGGAAAGATGGAGTGAAAAAGATTTTGTGTGATCTGGGCCTGAACATGCAGGAGGGTGAAAGGCGTGCCAGGAATAGAGTGAATTGTATCGATGTGGTATACCGGGGTCGACGTGCTGTCAGTGGATTGAATCAGGGCATGTGAAGCGTCTGGGGTAAACCATGGAAAGTTGTGAGGGGCCTGGATGTGGAAAGGGAGCTGTGGTTTCGGGCATTATTGCATGACAGCTAGAGACTGAGTGTGAACGAATGGGGCCTTTGTTGCCTTTTCCTAGCGCTACCTCGCACACATGAGGGGGGAGGGGGATGGTATTCCATGTGTGGCAAGGTGGCGATGGGAATGAATAAAGGCAGACAGTGCGAACTGTGTGTATGGGTATATAGGTATGTGTCTGTGTGTGTATATATATGTGTACATTGAGATGTATAGGTATGTATATTTGCGTGTGTGGAAGTGTATGTATATACATGTGTATGTGGGTGGGTTGGGCCATTTCTTTCGTCTGTTTCCTTGCACTACCTCGCAAATGCGGGAGACAGCAACAAAGCAAAATAAATAAAATAAATAAAGAATGTGTGGAAGTCGAGAACATTATCTCGGAAAGCAAAAATGGATATGTTTGAAGGAATAGTGGTTCCAACAATGTTGTATGGTTGCGAGGCGTGGGCTATGGATAGAGTTGTGCGCAGGAGGGTGGATGTGCTGGAAATGAGATGTTTGAGGACAATGTGTGGTGTGAGGTGGTTTGATCGAGTAAGTAATGTAAGGGTAAGGAGATGTGTGGAAATAAAAAGAGCGTGGTTGAGAGAGCAGAAGAGGGTGTTTTGAAATGGTTTGGGCACATGGAGAGAATGAGTGAGGAAAGATTGACCAAGAGGATATATGTGTCGGAGGTGGAGGGAACGAGGAGAAGTGGGAGACCAAATTGGAGGTGGAAAGATGGAGTGAAAAAGATTTTGTGTGATCGGGGCCTGAACATGCAGGAGGGTGAAAGGAGGGCAAGGAATAGAGTGAATTGGATCGATGTGGTATACCGGGGTTGACGTGCTGTCAGTGGATTGAATCGGGGCATGTGAAGCGTCTGGGGTAAACTATGGAAAGTTGTGTGGGGCCTGGATGTGGAAAGGGAGCTGTGGTTTTGGGCATTATTGCATGACAGCTAGAGACTGAGTGTGAACGAATGGGGCCTTTGTTGTCTTTTCCTAGTGCTACCTCGCACACATGAAGGGGGAGGGGGATGGTATTCCATGTGTGACGAGGTGGCGATGAGAATGAATAAAGGCAGAGTGTGAATTGTGTGCATGGGTATATATGTATGTGTCTGTGTGTGTATATATATGTGTACATTGAGATCTATAGGTATGTATAGTTGCGTGTGTGGACGTGTATGTATATACATTGTGTATGGGGGTGGGTTGGGCCATTTCTTTCGTCTGTTTCCTTGCGCTACCTCGCAAACGCGGGAGACAGCGACAAAGCAAAAGCAAAAATATATCTGGGGATAGGGGAGAAAGAATACTTCCCACGTATTCCCTGCGTGTCGTAGAAGGCGACTAAAAGGGAAGGGAGCGGGTGGCTGGAAATCCTCCCCTCTCATTTTTTTCTTTTTAATTTTCCAAAAGAAAGAATGGAGGAGGGGGTCAGGTGAGGATATTTCCTCAGGGGCCCAGTCCTCTGTTCTTAATGCTACTTTGCTAATGCAAGAAATGGCGAATAGTATGAAAATATATATATATATATATATATATATATATATATATATATATATATATTATTATTATTATTATTATTATTTTGCTTTGTCGCTGTCTCTCTCGTTTGCGAGGTAGCGCAAGGAAACAGACGAAAGAAATGGCCCAACCCACCCACATACACATGTATATACATACACGTCCACACACGCAAATATACATACCCATACATCTCAATGCACACATATCTATACACACACACAGACACATACATATATACACACGCACACAATTCATAGTCTGCCTTTATTCATTCCCATCGCCACCTCGCCACACATAGAATAACATCCCCCTCCCCCCTCATGTGTGCAAGGTAGCATTAGTAAAAGACAACAAAGGCCCCATTCGTTCACATTCAGTCTCTAGCTGTCATGCAATAATGCCCGAAACCACAGCTCCCTTTCCACATCTAGGCCCCACAGAATTTCCCATGTTAGCGAGGTAGCACAAGGAAAGACGAAAGAATGGCCCAACCCAACTAAATACACATGTATATACATAAACGCCCACACATGCACATATACATACCTATACATTCCAACGTATGCATACGCACATATACGTACACAGACATATACATATATACACATGCACATCTTCATGCATTCCTGCCACCACCCCGCCACACATGAAATGACACCTGGTTTGATCGAATAAGTAATGTAAGGGTAAGAGAGATGTGTGGTAATAAAAAGTGTGTGGTTGAGAGAGCTGAAGAGGGTGTTTTGAAATGGTTTGATCACATGGAGAGAATCCCCTTTCCCCCCGCATGCACGCGAGGTAGCACGGAAAGAACAAAGGCCACATTCATCCACACTCAGACTCTAGCTTTCATGTGTAATGCACCGAAACAACAGCTCCCTTTCCACATCCAGGCCCCACAAAACTTGGAAAGGGCTTCACATGTCCTGGTTCAATCCATTGACAGCACGTCGACCCCAGGATACCACATCGTTCCAATTCACTCTATTCCTTGTACGCCTTTCACCCTCCTGTATGTTCAAGCCCCAATCATTCAAAATCTTTTTCACTCCATCTTTCTACCTCCAATTTGATCTTCCACTTCTCCTCACTCCCTCCACCTCTGACACATATATCTTCTTTGTCAATCTTTCCTCACTCATTCTCTCCATGTGACCAAACCATTTCAAAACACCCTCTTCTGCTCTCTCAACCACACTCTTTTAATTATCACACATCTCCCTTACCCTTTCATCACTTACTCTATCAAACCACATATTGTCCTCAAACATTTCATCTCCAACACATCCACCCTAACTATAGCTCGTGCCTCATGACCATATAACATTGTTGGAACCACCATCCTTAAAACATACCCATTTTCGCTCTCCTAGATAACTTTCTCGTCTTCCACATATTCTTCAATGCTCCCAGAACCTTCGCCCCCTCCCTCACCCTGAATCTAATAACCTTGCTCTTATTCACATTTACTCATAGCTTTCTTCTTTCAAACACTTTACCAAACTCAGTCACCAACTTCTGCAGTTTCTCACCTGAATCAGCCACCAGTGCTGTATCATCAGCGAACAACTGCCACACTTCCTAAGCCCTCGCATCCACAACAGATTGCATACTTGCCCGTCTCCAAAACTCTTGCAGTCACCTCCCTAACGACCCCATCCATAAACAAATTAAACAACCATGGAGACATCACGTAGCCCTGCCACAAACCGACATTCACTAGGAACCAATCACTTTCCTCTCTTCCTACTCGTACGCATGCCTTACATCCCCAAGAAAAACTTTTCACTGCTTCTAGCAACTTACCTCCCACAGAGCATCTCTTATCAACTCTTTCATATGCCTTCTCCAGATCCATACATGCTACATACAAATCCATCTGTATTTCTAAGTATTTCTCACATACATTCTTCAAAGCAAACACTTGATCCACACATCCTCGACCACTTCTGAAACCAAACTGCTCTTCCCCAATCTGATGCTCTGTACATGCCTTTACCCTCTCAATCAATGCCCTCCCATATAATTTCCCAGGAATACTCAATAAACTTATACCTCTATAATTTGAACACTCACCTTTATCCCCTTTGCCTTTGTACAATGACACTATGCATGCATTCTGCCAAACCTCAGGCACTTCACCATGAACCATACATACATTGAATATCCTTACCAAGCGGTCAACGACACAGTCGCCCCCCTTTTTAATAAATTCCACTGCAATACCATCCAAAACCACTGCCTTGCCGGCTTTCATTTCCCACATTATCGTGGTAGATTCAAGAACAGATGACTTGAGCTTCTTAGGGAAAAATTCTCACTTAGTTCATGGCTCTGTTCCTTCTTTTGGAAAAGAAAAATAGGAGGGAAGGATTTCCAGACCCCTGCTCCCACTCCTTTTAGTCACCTACAACATGCAGGGAATATGTGGGAAGTATTCTTTCTCCCCTATATACAGGAGAAAGGGGACATATGAAGGGAATGGATGAGAAGAGGTTGACAAAGAGGACATACGTGTCAGGTGGAGGGAACAAGAAGAAGCAGGATACCAAACTGGAGGTGGAAGGATGGAGCGAAAATGAGTTTTAGTGAATAGGACCTGAACAAGCAGGTGTGAAAGATGTGCACAGAATAGCGTGAATTGGAATCATCTGGTATACTGGGGTCGACATGCTGTCAATGGACTGAACCAGGGCATGTGAAACATCCAGGGTAAACCATGGAAAGGCCTGTGGGGCTTAGATGTGGTTAGGGAGCTGTAGATTTGGTGCATTACACAACAGCTAGAGAATGAGTGCGAGCGGATGTGGCCTTTCTTCGTCTGTTTCCTAATGCTACCTCGCTGATGCAGGAGATGGCGATGCTGTTTCCTGAGGGGCAGGTTGGTGCCGGGAATGGATGAAGTTGAGCAAGTATGAATATGTACATGTGTATATATGTGTATGTATATGTATGTATTAAGGTTGATTTCATTATTATACTTGATTGCTGTTTCCCATGTTAGTGAGGAAGAGTCAGGAAACAAAGAAAGACCCATCCACTCGTATACAAACATATATACATACACACACACACACAAATATGTGTACATAACATATAATACACATATATGTAATACATATATATACACATGTACATTTTTCATGCTTGCCTTCATCCATTTCTGGTGCCACCCCGCCCTACAGGAAAAAGCATTGCCACCCCCTGCTTCAACTGGGTAGTGCCAGGAAACAGACGAAGAAAGGCCCCATCTGCTCACACTCATTCTCTAACTGTTATGTATAATGCACCGAAACCACAGTTCCCTATCCACATCCAGGCCTCACAGGCCTTTCCACGGTTTACCCCAGACATTTCACATGCCCTGGTTCAGTCCATTGACAGCACATCGACCCCAGCATACCAGATCATTCCAATTCACTCTATTCAGTGCAGACCTTTCACCACCCTGCATGTTCAGGCCCTGATCACTTAAAATATTTTTCACTCCATCCTTCCACCTCCAATTTGGCCTTCCGCTTCTTCGTTTTACCTCTACCTCTCACACATGTATCCTCTTTCTCAACTTTCCTCACACATTCTCTCCATATGTGCAAACAATTTCAACACACCTGCTCTCTCAACTTTCATTACTTAATCAAACCACCTCACATCACAAAGATAATATCCTGAAAAATTTCATTTCCAACACATCCGCCTTGCTCTGTACAACTCTTTCTATAGTCCATGCCTTGCAACCATAAAATATTGTTGGAACTACTATTCCTTCAAACATACCCACTTTAGCTCTCTGAGATAACATTCTCTCTAAACAAATTCTTCACTGCTCCAAGAACCTTCACCCCCTGCCCGTCTTATGACTCAGTTATGCCTCTGTGGTTCCATTCACTGCCAAGTCCACTCTCGGGTATCTAAAAACACTTCACTTCCTCCAATATTTCTCCATTCAATCTTCAATACAAACTAACTTGTCCCTCAACCTTGCTAAACCTAATCTTGCTGTCATTCACATTTACTCTCAACTTTCACACACTTTTCCACCAACTTCAGCAGTTTCTCACACAAATCAGGCACCAGTGCTGTATAATCACCAAACAATTGACACTTTCCAGGCCCTTTCATCAACAACAGACTGCATACTCGCCCTCTCTCCAAAACTCTTGCAATTACCTCCTTAACCACCCCATCCATAAACAAATTAAACAACGTGCCAACATCACACACCCCTGCCAAAGACTGACCTTCACTGGGAACCAATCACTCTCTTCTCTTCCTACTCATACACTTGCCTTACAACCTTCATAAAAACTCCTCACTGCATCTAGTAGCTTATCTCCCACATCATATATTCTTAAGGCCTTCCACAAAGCATCTCTATCAACCCTATCATATGCCTTCTCCAGATCCATGAATGCTACAAACAAATCCATCTGTTTTTCTAAGTATTTCTCACATACATCCTTCAAAGCAAACACCTGATCCACAAATCCTCTTACCACTTCTGAAACCACACTGCTTCTCCTTAATCTGATGCTCTGTACATGCATTCACCCTATTAATCAATAACCTCCAATAAAATTTTCCAGGAATACTCTAACAAACAAAAGCCTCTGTAGTTTGAAAACTCATCTTTATCCCATTTGCCTCTGTACAATGGCACTATGCATGCATACCTCCAATCCTCAGGCACTTCACCGTGATCCATACATACAATGAATTTCCTTACCAACCAGTCTACAACTCATTCACCCCCTTTCTTAATAAATCAATCTACAATACCATCAATTCCTGCTGCCTTGCTGGATTTCATCTTCTACAAGGCTTTCATCACCTCTTCTCTCTTCACTAAACCAACCTCCCCGACTCTCACTTTGCACACTAGCCCAACCAAAACACCCTACATCTGCCACTATCATCAAACACATTCAACAATCTCCTTCAAAATACTCACTCCATCACTACCTGTCATTACTTTCCCCCCTTCACCAATGTTCCCATTTGTTCTCTTTGTCTTTCACACATTATTTACCTCCTTTCAAAAGACTTTTTATTCTCCCTAAAGTTTAATGATCCTCTCTAACTGCTACTCTCATCTGGCCTTTTTTTTAACCCTTGCACCTTACTCTTAACTTCCTGACACTTTCTCTTATACATCTCCAAGTCATTTGCACTCCTTCCTTATTACCATCCAAATGCCTCCCTTTTCTCTTTCACTAGAAACTTTACTTCTTCATCTTACTACTCCTTCTAACCAACCCACCTCCGACCTTTCTTGTGCCACATGCATCTCTTGCACCTGCCGTCACTGCCTTCCTAAATACATCCCATTCCTTACCCACTCCCCTTACTTTATTTGCTCTCACCTTTTGCCATTCTACACTCAATCTCTCCTAGTATTTCTTCACTTACGTCTCTTTTTCAAGCTCACTTACTCTTACCACTATGTTCTCTTATTTCTTGAAAACCTCTATAAATCTCCACCTTCAACTCCACAAGATAGTGGTTACACATCCCACTAGCTGCCCCTCAGCATATATACATCCAAAGGTCTCTCTTTTACATGCCTATCAATTGACAAGTAATCCAATAATGCCCGCTGACCATCTCTCCTACTCACATGTGTATATCTCTTTATAAACTAGGTATTCCCAATCAACAGTCTTTTATCAGCACACAAATCCATAAGCTCTTTGCAATTTCCATTCACAACACTGAATACCACCATGCGCATTAATTACACCCTCAACTGCCACATTACGTTTACCCGCATCAATCTAAAATTTACTTCTTTACACTCTTTATCACAAACTCCCACAACTCCTGCTCCTGTCAGGAGTAGTGCTACTCCTTCCATAGTTCTTCTCTCACCAACCCCTGACTTTAATCCCAAGATGTTTCCAAACCATTCTTCCCCTTCACCCTTAAGCTTCACTTCACTCAGAGCCAGGACATCTAGGGTTTCTTTCCTCAAACATATTGCTATCTCTCATTTCTTCTCATCTTGGTTACATCTATACACATTCAGACATCCCAATCTAAGCCTTCAATGAGGATGAGCACTCTCTGCTTGACTCCTTCTGATTCCTTTTTTAGAAATTGAAATACAAGAATGGGAGGAATTCAACCCCCAACCCTTTAGTTGCCTTCTACGACATTCAAGATAATATGGAGGTAGCATTCTTTCTCCTCTACAGAGAGAGAGAAAGAGAATGATGAGCTTGCAATTTCATAGAAGACAATGCCCTCCAACTACAGGATTCAAACCGATACTGATGATGTGGGAGCTGGGGATGCTAACTTCTAGACTATGTAGCCTAGGTATTCCCAATCACCATAACTTTTTCAGCACACAACTACATAAGCTATTCATTATTCCTATTCACCTCAATTATACCCTCAATTGCCACATTACTCACTTTCGTATTTAAATCGCCCATCACTATTATGTAATCCTGAGCATCAACACTGCTGACGTATTCACTTAGATATTCCCAACAGACTTGTCTATCATTATTCTCTTGCTCAAGGCCAGGTGCATAAGAACTAATCATCTATCTCCAGGAGTCCACTTTCATCTTAACCACATCAGTCTGGAGCTCACTTCTGTATATCTTTCACACATTTCTACAACTCTATCTTGATCAGTAATGCTACCCCTTCCGTATTATCTCTTGCTTCAAAGCAATCTTTGACTAACCACAGAGACATTCCCAGTCCATTATTCCTCTTTACTCTTGAGATTCGTTTCACTCAGAGCCAAAACAACCAGGTTCCTATTCTTAAAAATACTATCTCTCCTTTCTTCTCATGTTTGTTACATCCACACACATTTAACACCCTGGCCACAGCATTCAAAGAGGGTGAGCACTCTTTGCTTAGCTTCTTCATCTGTTCTGTCTTTTAGAAGTGAAATACAAGGGAGGGGAGAACCAGCACCCCCTCTCCCACCTTTCTTAGTTGCTTGTTACAACATGCATAGAATATGGAAGTAGAATTTTCTCCCCTACCCGTAAGATGATCAAGGCTGGGAGAAAAAACAATATATATATATATATATATATATATATATATATATATCCCTGGGGATAGGGGAGAAAGAATACTTCCCACGTATTCCCTGCGTGTCGTAGAAGGCGACTGAAAGAGGAGGGAGCGGGGGGCTGGAAATCCTCCCCTCGTTTTTTTTTTTTTTAATTTTCCAAAAAAAGGAACAGAGAAGGGGGCCAGGTGAGGATGTTCCCTCAGAGGCCCAGTCCTCTGTTCTTAACGCTACCTTGCTGATGCGGGAAATGGACGATTTTTGCAGGGAAAAAATGCAATTGAGTGGGAGATGTATAAAAGAAAGAGACAGGAGGTCAAGAGAAAGGTGCAAGAGGTGAAAAAAAGGGCAAATGAGAGTTGGGGTGAGAGAGTATCATTAAATTTTAGGGAGAATAAAAAGATGTTCTGGAAGGAGGTAAATAAAGTGCGTAAGACAAGGGAGCAAATGGGAACTTCAGTGAAGGGCGCAAATGGGGAGGTGATAACAAGTAGTGGTGATGTGAGAAGGAGATGGAGTGAGTATTTTGAAGGTTTGGTGAATGTGTTTGATGATAGAGTGGCAGATATAGGGTGTTTTGGTCGAGGTGGTGTGCAAAGTGAGAGGGTTAGGGAAAATGATTTGGTAAACAGAGAAGAGGTAGTGAAAGCTTTGCGGAAGATGAAAGCCGGCAAGGCAGCAGGTTTGGATGGTATTGCAGTGGAATTTATTAAAAAAGGGGGTGACTGTATTGTTGACTGGTTGGTAAGGTTATTTAATGTATGTATGACTCATGGTGAGGTGCCTGAGGACTGGCGGAATGCGTGCATAGTGCCATTGTACAAAGGCAAAGGGGATAAGAGTGAGTGCTCAAATTACAGAGGTATAAGTTTGTTGAGTATTCCTGGTAAATTATATGGGAGGGTTTTGATTGAGAGGGTGAAGGCATGTACAGAGCATCAGATTGGGGAAGAGCAGTGTGGTTTCAGAAGTGGTAGAGGATGTGTGGATCAGGTGTTTGCTTTGAAGAATGTATGTGAGAAATACTTAGAAAAGCAAATGGATTTGTATGTAGCATTTATGGATCTGGAGAAGGCATATGATAGAGTTGATAGAGATGCTCTGTGGAAGGTATTAAGAATATATGGTGTGGGAGGAAAGTTGTTAGAAGCAGTGAAAAGTTTTTATCGAGGATGTAAGGCATGTGTACGTGTAGGAAGAGAGGAAAGTGATTGGTTCTCAGTGAATGTAGGTTTGCGGCAGGGGTGTGTGATGTCTCCATGGTTTTTTAATTTGTTTATGGATGGGGTTGTTAGGGAGGTAAATGCAACAGTTTTGGAAAGAGGGGCAAGTATGAAGTCTGTTGGGGATGAGAGAGCTTGGGAAGTGAATCAGTTGTTGTTCGCTGATCACACAAAATCTTTTTCACACCATCTTTCCACCTCCAATTTGGTCCCCCACTTCTCCTCGTTCCCTCCACCTCTGACACATATATCCTCTTGGTCAATCTTTCCTCACTCATTCTCTCCATGTGCCTAAACCATTTCAAAACACCCTCTTCTGCTCTCTCAACCACACTCTTTTTATTTCCACACATCTCTCTTACCCTTACGTTACTTACTCGATCATACCACCTCACACCACACATTGTCCCCAAACATCTCATTTCCAGCTCATCCACCCTCCTGCGCACAACTCTGTCCATAGCCCACGCCTCGCAACCATACAACATTGTTGGAACCACTATTCCTTCAAACATACCCATTTTTGCTTTCCGAGATAATGTTCTCGACTTCCACACATTCTTCAAGGCTCCCAGGATTTTCGCCCCCTCCCCCACCCTATGCTCCACTTCCGCTTCCATGGTTCCATCCGCTGCCAGATCCACTCCCAGATATCTAAAACACTTTACTTCCTCCAGTTTTTCTCCATTCAAACTTACCTCCCAATTGACTTGATCCTCAACCCTACTGTACCTAATAACCTTGCTCTTATTCACATTTACTCTTAACTTTCTTCTTTCACACACTTTACCAAACTCAGTCACCAGCTTCTGCAGTTTCTCACATGAATCAGCCACCGGCGCTGTATCATCAGCGAACAACAACTGACTCACTTCCCAAGCTCTCTCATCCACAACAGACTTCATACTTGCCCCTCTTTCCAAAACTCTTGCATTCACCTCCCTAACAACCCCATCCATAAACAAATTAAACAACCATGGAGACATCACACACCCCTGCCACAAACCTACATTCACTGAGAACCAATCACTTTCCTCTCTTCCTACACGTACACATGCCTTACATCCTCGATAAAAACTTTTCACTGCTTCTAACAACGTGCCTCCCACACCATATATTCTTAATACCTTCCACAGAGCATCTCTATCAACTCTATCATATGCCTTCTCCAGATCCATAAATGCTACATACAAATCCATTTGCTTTTCTAAGTACTTCTTACATACATTCTTCAAAGCAAACACCTGATCCACACATCCTCTACCACTTCTGAAACCATATATATATATATATATATATATATTTATATATTTTTGCTTTGTCACTGTCTCCCGCGTTTGCGAGGTAGCGCAAGGAAACAGACGAAAGAAATGGCCCAACCCACCCCCATACACATGTATATACATACACGTCCACACACGCAAATATACATACCTACACAGCTTTCCATGGTTTACCCCAGACGCTTCACATGCCCTGATTTCAATCCACTGACAGAACGTCAACCCCAGTTTACCACATCGATCCAATTCACTCTATTCCTTGCCTGCCTTTCACCCTCCTGCATGTTCAGGCCCCGATCACACAAAATCTTTTTCACTCCATCTTTCCACCTCCAATTTGGTCTCACACTTCTCCTCATTCCCTCCACCTCCGACACATATATCCTCTTGGTCAATCTTTCCTCACTCATTCTCTCCATGTGCCCAAACCATTTCAAAACACCCTCTTCTGCTCTCTCAACCACACTCTTTTTATTTCCACACATCTCTCTTACCCTTACGTTACTTACTCGATCAAACCACCTCACACCACACATTGTCCTCAAACATCTCATTTCCAGCACATCCATCCTCCTGCACACAACTCTATCCATAGCCCACGCCTCACAACCATACAACTTTGTTGGAACCACTATTCCTTCAAACATACCCATTTTTGCTTTCCGAGATAATGTTCTCGACTTCCACACATTCTTCAAGGCTCCCAGGATTTTCGCCCCCTCCCCCACCCTATGATCCTCTTCCGCTTCCATGGTTCCATCCGCTGCCAGATCCACTCCCAGATATCTAAAACACTTTACTTCCTCCAGTTTTTCTCCATTCAAACTTACCTCCCAATTGACTTGACCCTCAACCCTACTGTACCTAATAACCTTGCTCTTATTCACATTTACTCTTAACTTTCTTCTATCACACACTTTACCAAACTCAGTCACCAGCTTCTGCAGTTTCTCACATGAATCAGCCACCAGCGCTGTATCATCAGCGAACAACAACTGACTCACTTCCCAAGCTCTCTCATCCACAACAGACTTCATACTTGCCCCTCTTTCCAAAACTCTTGCATTCACCTCCCTAACAACCCCATCCATAAACAAATTAAACAACCATGGAGACATCACACACCCCTGCCGCAAACCTACATTCACTGAGAACCAATCACTTTCCTCTCTTCCTACACGTACACATGCCTTACATCCTCGATAAAAACTTTTCACTGCTACTAACAACTTGTCTCCCACACCATGTATTCTTAATACCTTCCACAGAGCATCTCTATCAACTCTATCATATGCCTTCTCCAGATCCATAAATGCTACATACAAATCCACTTGCTTTTCTAAGTATTTCTCACATACATTCTTCAAAGCAAACACCTGATCCACACATCCTCTACCACTTCTGAAACCACACTGCTATTCCCCAATCTGATGCTCTGTACATGCCTTCACCCTCTCAATCAATACCCTCCCATATAATTTACCAGGAATACTCAACAAACTTATACCTCTGAAATTTGAGCACTCACTCTTATCCCCTTTGCCTTTGTACAATGGCACTATGCACGCATTCCGCCAATCCTCAGGCACCTCACCATGAGTCATACATACATTAAATAACCTTACCAACCAGTCAATAATACAGTCACCCCCTTTTTTAATAAATTCCACTGCAATACCATCCAAACCTGCTGCCTTGCCGGCTTTCATCCTCCGCAAAGCTTTTACTACCTCTTCTCTGTTTACCAAATCATTTTCCCTAACCCTCTCACTTTGCACACCACCTCGACCAAAACACACTATATCTGCCACTCTGTCATCAAACACATTCAACAAACCTTCAAAATACTCACTCCATCTCTTTCTCACATCACCACTACTTGTTATCACCTCCCCATTTGCTCCCTTGTCTTACGCACTTTATTTACCTCCTTCCAGAACATCTTTTTATTCTCCCTAAAATTTAATGATACTCTCTCACCCCAACTCTCATTTGCCCTCTTTTTCACCTTTTGCACCTTTCTCTTGACCTCCTCTCTCTTTCTTTTATACATCTCCCACTCAATTACATTTTTTCCCTGCAAAAATCGTCCAAATGCCTCTCTCTTCTCTTTCACTAATAATCTTACTTATTCATCCCACCACTCACTACCCTTTCTAATCAACCCACCTCCCACTCTTCTCATGCCACAAGCATCTTTTGCGCAATCCATCACTGATTCCCTAAATGTATCCCATTCCTCCCCCACTCCCCTTACTTCCATTGTTCTCACCTTTTTCCATTCTGTACTCAGTCTCTCCTGGTACTTCCTCACACAAGTCTCCTTCCCAAGCTCACTTACTCTCACCACCCTCTTCACCCCAACATATATCATCCCTGGGGATAGGGGGGAAAGAATACTTCCCACATATTCCCTGTGTGTCGTAGAAGGCGACTAAAAGGGGAGGAAGCAGGGGGGCTAGAAATCCTCCCCTCGCTGTTTTTTTTTTTTTCCCCCCCCAAAAGAAGGAACAGAGAAGGGGGCCAGGTGTGGAGGATATTTCCTCAGAGGCCCAGTCCTCTGTTCTTAACGCTACCTTGCTAATGCGGAAAATGGCGAATAGTTTGAAAAAAAAAAATATATATATATATATATATATATATATATATATATATATATATATATATATATATATATATATATATGTGTGTGTGTGTGTGTGTGTGTGTGTGTGTGTATAGTTGCAAAGCGTGGGCTAGCTTGAGGTAGTATGATCGAGTAAGAAATGAAAGGGTAAGAGAGATGTATGGTAATAAAAAGTGTGTGGTTGAGAGCAGAAAAGGGTGTATTAAAATGGTTTTGGTCACATGGAGAGAATGAGAGAGAAAAGATTGACAGAGGATATATATGTCAGAGGTGGAGGGAACGAGGAGAAGTGGGAGACCAAATTGGAGGTGGAAGGATGGAGCAAAAAAGATTTTGAGCGATAATGGGCCTGAACATGCAGGAGGGTGAAAGGCGTGCAAGGAATAGAGTGAATTGGAACGATGTGGTATACCAGGGTCGACGTGCTGTCAATGGATTGAACCTGGGCATGTGAAGCATCTGGGGTAAGCCATGGCAGGTGTACCCCATTGAAATATATAGGTATGTGCATGTGTGGGTATATATATATATATACATGTGTATGTGGGTGGGTTGGGTCATTCTTTCGTCTGTTTCCTTGCACTACCTCACTAACTTGGGAGACAGCAACAAAGTATAATAAAAAAAAAATAGTAACATACTACATACATATATACAGAGTTTGGTATATGAGTGACTGAGTGAGGTAAAGTGTGTGAAAGAATAAAGCTGAGAGTAAATGTGAATAAGAGCAAGGTTATTAGGTTCAGTATGGTAAAGGGATGAGTCAATTGGGAGGTAAGTTTGAATGGAGAAAAACTGGAGAAAGTGAGGTTTTTTTTAGATATCCAGGAGTGGATTTGGCAGCAGATGGAACCATGGAAGCGGAAGTGAGTCACAAGGTGGGGGAGGGGGTGAAGGTTCTGGGAGCGTTGAAGAATGTGTGGAAGGCGAGAATGTTATCTCAGGGAGCAAAAATGGGTATGTTTTAAGGAATAGTGGTTCTAACAATATTATATGGTTGCGAGGCGTGGGCTATAGATAGGGTTGAGCGGAGGATGATGGATGTGTTGGAAATGAGATGTTTGAGGACAATAAGTGGTGTGAGGTGATTTGATCGAGTAAGTAATGAAAGGGTAAGAGAGATGTGTTGTAATAAAAAGAGTGTGGTTGAGAGAGCAGAAGAGGGTGTATTGAAATGGCTTGGTCACATGGAATGAGTGAGGAAAGACTGACAAAGAGGATATATGTGTCAGAGGTGGAGGGAACGAGAAGAAGTGGGAGACCAAATTGGAGGTGGAAGGATGGAGCGAAAAAACTTTGAGCAATCAGGGCCTGAACATACAGGAGTGTGAAAGGCATGCAAGGAATAGAGTGAATTGGAACAATGTGGTATACCAGGGTTGACGTGCTGTCAATGGATTGAACCAAGGCATGTAAAGCGTCTGGGGGGTTGAGCTGTTCTTTCGTCTGTTTCCTTGGGCTACCTCACAAACATGGGAGAGAGCAACAAAGTATAATAAATGAAATATATATACTTCAATTGCTACCTCGCTGATGCGGGAAACAGCGATTAAGTATAATGAAAAACAAAAATAATAAAATATACATCTATACTAGACTCCACTTGGATGTGGTAACTGCAAAAGTTACCATCAGTAATGTTGTATCATCATCAGTGGATGAATGGGGGTACATATTCCTCAAAGTATTTCTCACTCCATAGGAGCCTATGATTTCCCTGCAATTATCTGTAGTGTGTCATTTCATGTGTGGTGGGTGGCTGCAGGAAAGGATGAAGACAGCATGTATGAACATGTGCATGTGTAAGTATATGTATGTATACGCTGAAATGTAAAGGTACGTATGTGTGTGTGGGCGTTTATGTATATACATGTGCATGTGGGTGGGTTGAGCTGTTCTTTCATGTTTCCTTGCGCTACCTGACAAATGTGGGAGACAGCGACAAAGTATAATAAAATAAAAATAAAATATATATACTTCAATCGCTACCTCGCTGATGCGGGAAACAGTGATTAAGTATAATAAAAACAAAAATAATAAAACATACATCTATACTAGACTCCACTTGGATGTGGTAACTCTGCAAAAGTTACCTTCAGTAATGTTGTATCATCATCAGTGGATGAATGGGAGTACATATTCCTCAAAGTATTTCTCACTCCATAGGAGCCTATGATTACCCTGCAATTATCTGTAGTGTGCAGCCTCGAAACTTCATGAACCCTGTAAACAGCGTCTTAAGGTTTTATCATATATATATATATATATATATATATATATATATATATATATATATATATATATATATATATATATATATATATTTTCTTTTCTTTCAAACTATTCGCCATTTCCCGCATTAGCGAGGTAGCGTTAAGAACAGAGGACTGGGCCTTGAGGGAATACCCTCACCTGGCCCAATTCTCTGTTCCTTCTATACTACATATATATATATATATATATATATATATAGTAAATTCCAATACTGAATTTCCAAAAAATGAAATATCTATGCCCATTTACACACCATTTAAAATGAACACATCAGTCACATGCCAAATCCAAGACTTTATATTCCTTGTACTTTCAGGTGCTGTAAGTTTTCCCTTTGTACACAATCACTATTTCATTTTACCATGTATTCTGAAAACAATCAGATGACTGAACCGAGGTTGAGGAAATGCCTTACTGGTCCGTTTACTTCTGGGCCTCATATACAAACCAAACCTTCGAATTTTAATATATACACTGCCTACCGTACAACATTACAAAATGTTCACTCCATTAAATCATTCTTTATTGTCCAAAGTTCTACTCGAAAAGATTTGGCTTTTAAAATGTCTCGATATGCTGCACCTGCAGAGTAACGAACACTGGCAAACTGCACGATTGAAAAATGGAGGACCAAATTTCAAGAACATCACGTGCAAAAGAGATATGTGGAGAGGTTTTACCACATTCAGTCCTGTCAGTTTAGAACTGGTACTTTTACCAGAGGGTGATAATAAACTCCAGTTGAGGAAGCATGTTTATAAGTCTTCCTCCATATCACCTTCTTCACCATCTCCTAAATCCTCACCGAGGAGCTCTTTCTCTAATTCTTCATCTATTTCCTCCTCCTCTTCATGTACCGTACCTTCTCTCTGTACTGGAGATGCAGCTTCCTCAGTTTCAACAAATTCTCCTAAAATATTTCCTGATTCTTCCTTATTTTCTTCACTTTTATTTTCTTCATTGGTTTCTGATCCTGCTTCTCCCTCTGGATGACCTTCATTAGAGCTCTCATTGGTACCATTTTCTTGGTTTGTATTCTGATTATCATCAGCTTCCTCTAAATGGACAGCATTCTCCATTATATCTCGTAATTCTTTATTTTCAAAATTTTCTTCAGCAAGGGGGTCATGATCATATTCATTCTCAGAGGGATTTGACACATGGTGATCACTTAACTCTCCCATTTCTACACTTGGAACAATTTCAGGGATCTCATTTACAAGAGTCTCACGGGTGGCTTTATCTCCACCTGATCCAGATTCACTGGTCTTCTTTCCTTTGCGTGGTGACTTATTCTTTTGCCTTCTCTTTTTTCCACGAGGATTATAATCAACATCATCTTTATCATCACAATCAATATCTAAATCCTCTTCAAATATCTCCTCTTCTTGCATATCTTGCATATCCTCAACTTCTCCTATTTGGCATTCAAGATATTTAGTCATATCTTCTCCATCTTCATCAGAATCTAAGTGGCTGTCATTTTCCATCTCAGAATCACTGTCTACTGCAACACCTTGTGGTCTTAAACCTGAGGCATTTCGTCTGCAAGTGATGGATATGTTATAATTCTTCAATCTTTTCAAGGTATCTTGTACAGATGCTTCAGTACTGTAGTCCTGATCATGCTCTTTACGATAATACATCATGGGTCGAGAATTAGGTCTCTTGGCCTGGGGTTGATTGGCCATGGGTCTACTTGGTCGTTTGGCTCCACGATTCACTTGCACAGTAGTACCCATTAACTGAAATTGTTGTGGTAGCTTAGGAGTACATTTTGGCATATCAGGTGGGTCTAAAATTACACAGTCATCATCATCATCTACATCACCATCATAGTGTGCAACAGCATTTCGACTATTTGCGGCACTACCTGTTCTCATATTATGACTTACTTTTGGAACTTCAGATGACTTTGCATTTTTCAATCCTCCTTTTGTAGATATTGCTGAAGACTTCTCTTTGGATGGTAAATTATTTGGCGTCACTTCTACACCCTGCCTCCTTAATATGGCATGTGCTTGTTCCCTTGAGTAAACACTAATGGTGAAATCTTCACACCTTAATCCCATTGACTTGAGCGTTTCCTTTACATCAGAGCGTGTGGCTGTTTTTCCTCCAGGCCCAATGTTACCCTGAGATCCACCAAGAGCCCCAGATCCTGTATGAGTCGATACAGAATTAGACCCAACACTTTGTCCTTCCCTCTCCTTTTGACCAGCATTCTGTCCTTGCTTCTGAGATTGTCCAGCTGTGCTAGAAGGGTTTGGTCGCTTATGACGAGAAAATAACGCTAGCCGTCTTCGTCCATGGGCAGAGGCAGAATCTTCATCATCATCATCTGGGAGCCCAGGCAAATATGGATACGTTGACATGTCTAGCAATACAGTTGGGTACCTGATGTAACCTGTGGATAAGGAAAAACTTTATGAATTTGGCATACTATTAAGTATGTGACTATCATTATAATTATCTGTAAGTAACTCCAACAACCTTTTTAAGGTGCTCCTGCAGCTTTGAGGCTGCACTTCACATAGGAACAGGATAAGGTGGACTCCCTTGGGAATGAACAGGTCCTCGATGATGTTATACCAGTACTCTTTTCCATCTGCCAATGATGATACAGTCTTGTTGAGTGTGATTCCTCACTTATGGTGGAACCACTTGCAGGCAATGTCTTCAAACCATGAGAAGGGAGAAATAGATAGTATGTCTGAGAAAAGGAAGCTTGATGTTCTAACTCTGAGTGAAACAAAGCTCAAGGGTAAGAGGAAGAATGGTACGGGAATAATGTCTTAAGGGTAAAGTCTGAAGTTAGGATTAAAGTGGGAGCAAAGGAAGGGGTTGCACTTCTGCTGAAGCACGAGAATGTAAGGAAGTGAGCCAAAAACTGAGGGTAGTGAAAATGAAAGTGAATTATCAGAGATGGGTGATTATCATCGCTTGTCCTCCTGGAATTAAGAAGACAAAGAAAGAGGTGAGTGTTTTGATAGAAGATGAGTGTGTCAGCAATGTTGATGTGAGAGATTGGGTATTTGTTTTTGAGTAATTTGAATACAATAGTGTGTAATGTAGCAGTTGAGGGTATGTATGGGGAGGCATGTGATATTCAGTGATGTGAATGGAAATGGTGAACAGCCTATGGAGCTGTATGCTTAAAAGGGACTAGTGATTGGGAATACCTGGTTTCAAAAAGAGGGACATACATAAGTGCAAGTGAATTAGCAGGAAAGATAGAAAGTGAATATTACTGTACTAATTAATATATGGGCAAAAAAAAAAAAAAAATCTTGGATGTGAATGTATTGAGAAGCAGTTGGTGGGATATCCGATCTTTGTGGAGGCAAGGGTGAAGACATAAAGGCTTTAAAAAAATAAGACAAGGGAAGAGGGTGGTGAAAGTGAGCTTGGAAAAGAGACTTGTGTAAAGAGATACTGGGAGAGAGAGAGAGTGTAGAATGGCAAAAGGGAAGAGTAAATGAAGGTAAAGGAGTGGGTAAAGGTAAGGGACTAGGAAAAGAATGGGAGATATTCAGGGAAGCAGTGCCAACATGCAAGAGGCGTGCAGAAAGTGGGAGGAAGGCATGGAAAAAATGGTGGAGAGTGATGGGATGACAAAATTAAATTGCAAGAGAAAGAGAAAAGAGTGATGTACGGCTTAAAAGGAGGGCAAACTGGAGTTAGGATGAGCATGTATCAATAAGTTTCAGGGAGAATATGAAAATGTTTTGGAAGGAAATTAATTGTGTACATACACAAGAGGACACATTGGAACATCAGTGTATAATTAAATAAATAAACGGGATAGGGGAAAAAGAATACTTCCCACGCATTCCCCACGTTGTATAAGGTGGCTAAAGGGGACTGAAGAGGGTGGCTAGAAACCCTCCCCTCCTTGTATTTAAACTTTCTAAAAAGTGAAAGTCATGTGGGGAGTGCTCATCCTCCTCAAGGCTCAGATTTGGGTGTTTTAATGTGTGTGGATATAACCAAGATGAGAAAAAAGGAGAGATAGATAGAATGTTTGAGGAAAGGAACCTGGATGTTTTGGCTCTTGAGTAAAACAAAGTTCAAGGGTAAAGGGGAAGAGTGGTTTGGGAATGTCTTGGGAGTAAGGTCAAGGGTTGGTGAGAGGAAGAGCAAAGGAAGGAGAAGCACTACTCCTGAAGCAGGAGTTGTGGGAGTATGTGATAGAGTGTAAGAAAGTAAACTCTAGATTGATATGGGTAAGAATGAAAGTGGATGGAGAGAGAGAGGTGATGATTGATGCCTATGCACCTATTCCTGAGAAGAAAGATCATGAGGCAGGTGTTTTGGGAGCAGCTGAGTGAGTGTGTTAGCAGCTTTTATGCACAAAACCAGATTATAGTGCTGGGTGATTTAAATGCATAGTTGAGTAATGTGGCAGTTGAGGGTATAATTGGTGTACATGGGGATGTTTAGTGTTGTAAATGGAAATGGTGAAGAACTTGTGCATTTGTGTGCTGAAAAAGGACTGGTGATTGAGAATACCTGATTTAAAAAGAAAGATATACATAAATATATGTATGTAAGTAGAAGAGATGGCCAGAGAGCGTTATTGGATTACATGTTAATTGATAGGCGTGTGAAAGGGAGACTTTTGGATGTTAATGTGCTGAGAGGGGCAACTGTAGGGATGTCTGATCATTATCTTGTGGAGGCGAAGGTGAAGATTTGTAGAATTTTCAGAAAAGAAGAATGTTGGGGTGAAGAGAGTGGTGAGAGTAAGTGAGCTTGGAAAGAAGCCTTCAGTGAGGAAGTAACAGGAGAGATTGAGTGCAGAATAGTAAAAAGTGAAAGCAAATGATGTAAGGGGAGTGGGGGAGGAATGGGATGTATTTAGGGAAGCAGTGATGACTTGCACAAAAGATACTGGTGGCATGAGAAAGGTGGGAGGTTGGCAGATCAGAAAGGGGAGTGAGTGGTGGGATGAAGAAGCAAGATTGTAAGTGAAAGAGAAGAGAAAGGCATTTGGACAATTTTTGCAAGGAAATAGTCAAATGACTGGGAGATGTATAAAAGAAAGAGGCAAGAGGTTAAGAAAGGTGCAAGACGTGAAAAGAGGGCATATGAGAGTTGGGGTGAGAGAGTATCGTTAAACTTTAGGGAGAATAAAAAGATGTTTTGAGAAGGAGGTAAATAAAGTGCGTAACACAAGTGAACATATGGGAACACTGGTGAAGAGGGATAATGGGGAGGTAATAACAAGTAGTGGAGAAGTGAGAAGATGGAGTGAGTATTTTGAAGGTATGTTGAATGTGTTTGATGATAGAGTGGCAGATATAGGGTGTTTTGGTCAAGGTGGTGTGTGAAGTGTGAGGGTCAAGGAGAACTATTTGGTAAACTGAGAAGAGAAAGTGAAAGCTTTACAGAAGATGAAAGACAGCAAGACGGCGGGTTTGGATGGTACTGCAGTGGAGTTTATTAAAAAAGTGGGTGACTGTTGTTAACTGGTTGGTGAGGATATTCAATGTATGTATGGTTCATGGTGAAGTGCCTGAGGACTGGCAGAATGCATGCATAGTTCCATTGTAGAAAGGCAAAGGGGATAAAGGTGAGTGTTCAAATTACAGAGGTGTAAGTTTGTTGAGTATTCTCGGGAAATTATACGGGGGGTATTGATTGAGAGGGTGAAGGCATGTACAAAACATCAGATTGGGGAAGAGCAGTGTGGTTTCAGAAGTGGTAGAGGATGTGTGGTTCAGGTGCTTGCTTTGAAGAATGTATGTGAGAAGTACTTAGAAAAGCAAATGGATCTGTAGAAGACATTTGATAGAGATGCTCTGTGGATGGTACTAAGAGTATATGGTGTGGGAGGTAAGTTGCTAGAAGCAGTGGAAAGTTTTTATTGAGGATGTAAGGCATGTGTACGAGTAGGAAGAGAGGAAAGTGATTGGTTCTCGGTGAATGTAGGTTTGCGGCAGGGGTGCATGATGTCTCCATGGTTGTTTAATTTATGGATGGGGTTGTTAGGGTGGTGATTGCAAGAATTTTGGAGAGAGGGGCAAGTATGCAGTCTGTTGTGGATGAGAATGCTTGGGAAGTGAGTCAGTTGTTGTTCACTGATGATACAGTGCTGGTGGCTGATTCAAGTGAGAAACTGCAGAAGTTGGCAATTGAGTTTGGATCAATGATTCAAGTGAGAAACTGCAGAAGTTGGCAATTGAGTTTGGTAAAGTGTGTGAAAGAAGAAAGCTGAGAGTAAATCTGAATAAGAGCAAGGTTATTAGGTACAGTAGGGTTGAGTGACAAGTAAATTGGGAGGTAAGTTTGAATGGAGAAAAACTAGAGGAAGTGAATTGTTTTAGATATCTGGGAGTGGATTTGGCAGCGGAAGTGAGTCACAGGGTGGGGGAGGGGTCGAAGGTTCTGGGGGCGTTGAAGAATGTGTTATCTTGGAAAGCAAAAATGAGTGTGTTTGAAGGAATAGTGGTTCCAACAATGTTATATGTTTGTGAGGCATGGGCTATGAATAGGGTTGTGCAGAGGAGGGTGGATGTGTAGGAAAGGAGATGTTTGAGGACAATATGTGGTGTGAGGTGGTTTGATCGAGTAAGTAATGAAAAGGTAAGAGATATGTGTGGTAATAAAAAGTGTGGTTGAGAGAGCAGAAAAGGGTGTTTTGAAATGGTTTGGTCACATGGAGAGAATGAGTGAGGAAAGATTGACCACGAGGATATATGTGTCAGAGGTGGAGGGAACAAGAAGTGGGAGACCAAATTGGAGATGGAGAGATGGAGTAAAAAAGATTTTGAGTGATCGGGGCCTGAACATACAGGAGGGTGAAAGGCGTGCAAGGAATAGAGTGAATTGGAACGATGTGGTATACCAGGGTGAACGTGCTGTCAATGGATTGAACCAGGGCATGTGAAGCATCTGGGGTAAACCATGGAAAGTTCTGTGGGGCCTGGATGTGGAAAAGGAGCTGTGGTTTCGGTGCATTATTACATGACAGCGAGAGACTGAGTGTGAACGAATGTGGCCTTTGTTGTCTTTTCCTAGCGCTACCTCGCACACACAAGGGGGGAGGGGGTTGTTATTTCATGTGTGGCGGGGTGGCAATCGGAATGAATAAAGGCAGACAGTATGAATTATGTACAAGTGTGTATATATGTATATGTCTGTGTGTGTATATATGTATGTATACGTTGAGATGTGTAGGTATGTATATTTGCGTGTGTGGACGTGTTTGTATATACATGTGTATGAGGGTGGGGTGGGCCATATATATATATATATATATATATATATATATATATATATATATATATATATATATATTTTTTTGCTTTGTCGCTGTCTCCCGCGTTTGCGAGGTAGCGCAAGGAAACAGACGAAAGAAATGGCCCAACCCACCCCCATACACATGTATATACATACGTCCACACACGCAAATATACATACCTACACAGCTTTCCATGGTTTACCCCAGACGCTTCACATGCCTTGATTCAATCCACTGACAGCACGTCAACCCCGGTATACCACATCGCTCCAATTCACTCTATTCCTTGCCCTCCTTTCACCCTCCTGCATGTTCAGGCCCCGATCACACAAAATATCCCTAATATATATATATTAAAAAAGGGGGTGACTGTATTGTTGACTGGTTGGTAAGGTTATTTAATGTATGTATGACTCATGGTGAGGTGCCTGAGGAGTGGCGGAATGCTTGCATAGTGCCATCGTACAAAGGGGATAAGAGTGAGTGCTCAAATTACAGAGGTACAAGTTTGTTGAGTATTCCTGGGAAATTATATGGGAGGGTATTGATTGAGAGGGTGAAGGCATGTACAGAGCATCAGACTGAGGAAGAGCAGTGTGGTTTCAGAAGTGGTAGAGGATGTGTGGATCAGGTGTTCGCTTTGAAGAATGTATGAGTGAAGTACTTAGAAAAGCAAATGGATTTGTATGTAGCATTTATGGATCTGGAGAAGGCATATGATAAGAGTTGATAGAGATGCTCTGTGGAAGGTATTAAGAATATATATGGTGTGGGAGGCAAGTTGTTAGCAGCAGTGAAAAGTTTTTATTGAGGATGTAAGGCATGTGTACGTGTAGGAAGATAGAAAAGTGATTGATTCTCAGTAAATGTAGGTTTGTGGCAGGGGTGTGTGATGTCTCCATGATTGTTTAATTTGTTTATGGATGGGGTTGCTAGGGAGGTGAATGCAAGAGTTTTGGAAAGAGGGGCAAGTATGCAGTCTGTTGTGGATGAGAGAGCTTGGGAAATGAGTCAGTTGTTTTCGCTGATGATACGGCACTGGTGGCTGATACGGGTGAGAAACTGCAGAAGTTGGTGACTGAGTTTGGTAAAGTGTGTGAAAGAAGAAAGCTGAGAGTAAATGTGAATATGAGCAAGGTTATTAGGTACAGTAGGGTTGAGGGACAAGTTAATTGGGAGGTTAGTTTTAATGGAGAAAAACTAGAGGAAGCGAAGTGTTTTAGATACCTGGGAGGGGATTGGGCAGCGGATGGAACCATGGAAGCGGAAGTGAGTCACAAGGTGGGGGAGGGGGCAAAGGTTCTGGGAGCACTGAAGAATGAAGAATTGTGTGGAAGGCAAGAATGCTATCTTGGAGAGCAAAAATGGGTATGTTTGAAGGAATAGTGGTTCCAATAATGTTATATGGTTGTGAGGCATGGGCTATAGATAGGGTTGAGCGGAGGAGGGTGGATGCTTGGAAATGAGATGTTTGAGGACAATATGTAGTGTGAGGTGGTTTGATCAATTAAGTAATGAAAGGGTAAGACAGGTGCGTGGTGATAAAAAGAGTTTGGTTGAGAGAGCAGAAGAGGGTGTATTGAAATGGTTTGGTCACATGGAGAGAATGAGTAAAGAAAGATTGACAAAGAGGATATATGTGTCAGAGGTGGAGGGAATGAGAAGTGGGAGACCAAATTGGAGGTGGATGGGTGGAGTGAAAAAGATTTGGAGCGATCAAGGCCTAAACATACAGGAGGGTGAAAGGCGAGCAAGGAATAGAGTGAATTGGAATGATGTGGTATACCGGGGTCGACATGCAGTCAATGGATTGAACCAGGGCATGAGAAGTGTCTGGGGTAAACCATGGAAAGTTTTGTGGGGCCTGGATGTGGAAAGGGAGCTGTGGTTTCGGTGCATTACACATGACAGCTAGAGACTGAGTGTGAACGAACGTGGCCTTTGTTGTCTTTTCCTAGCCCTACCTTGCGCACAAGCAGGGAGGGGGGGGGGGGGGCGCATTTCATGTGTGGCGGCAGAAATGGATGAAGGCAGCATGTATGAATATGTAAATGTGTATATATGTATATGTCTGTGTATGTATATGTATGTATACGTTGAAATGTATAGGTATGTATATGTGCGTGTGTGGGCATTTATGTATATACATGTGTATGTGGGTGGGTTGGGCCATTCTTTCACCTGTTTCCTTGCACTACCTCACTAACGTCAGAGAACAGTTGTTCCCCTATACCATATATTCTTAACACTTCCCATAGAGCATTCCACTCAACTCTGTCATACGCTTTCTCCTGATCCATAAAAGCTGCATAAAATTTCTTACCATTTGCTAAATACCTTTCCATGGTCATGCTTACTACAAAAAACTGATCCACATATCCCTTACCTTTTCTATGAGAGAGAGAGGAGAGAGAGAGAGAGAGAGAGAGAGAGAGAGAGAGAGAGAGAGAGAGAGAGAGAGAGAGAGAGAGAGAGAGAGAGAGAGAGAGAGAGACCCCCCCTGCTCTTCATTTAATCTGCATTCAGTACTTCCATCACTCTGTCATTAATGATATTGCATACACTTTTCCTGGTATACTTAACAAACTTATTCCCCCATAATTGCTACATACATCCTTATCACCTTTTCCTTTGAATACAGGTACAATAATTGCTTTCACCTAATCCTCTGGCACAACCTTGTTTCCATTGTAAAGTACATATCAGATGTATCCATTGTATCACACTTTCTCCTCCATTCTTCAGCATTTCAGCCATAATCCCAACCATTCCAGGTGCCTTTCCTACCTTAAGCCTCATTACTGCCCTTCTTATCTCCCTATCTGCTATAGGCACCTGCACTTGTATCCTCTTCCTTTCCTCCTCCTTACCCATGCATGTAATAACTGCAGCCTCCCCTTCCCCCACATTCATCAGTTCTTCAAAATACATATATTTTTTGTGCTGTTCACCACTTCCTTTGTTAAATAGGTTATGCCAGGAACACAAAAGACACTCATTTGTTCACATCCACTCTCAAACTGCCAGGTATAATACTATGAAACCTGAGACCCCCTATCCACAGCCAAATCCAGCATACCTCTGGTTTAGACCCCTAACAACAAGTTACACCATGAAAAACAGTGCTCCCATTCATTTCATCCTTTGTATTCCTCACACCCTCCTGCATGTTCAGGCCCAGATAACTCAAACTTCACTCCATCCTTCTATCTCACCCTTAATCTACCTCTCTTCCCTAATCATGTACAATGCAATGAAACCAGAGCCCCATCTTCCACAGCCAAATCTAACATTCTCTTCTGTGGCTTCCCTTGACGTCTTCACGTGCCCCGATTTAGCCTACTGAAAATACCTCACCCTGTGTACAACAATAATCCAATTCATTTTATCAAGTGCATGCCTTACACCCTCCTGCAATAACTCAAAACATTTTTCATTTCATCCTTCCATCTCACCCTTAGTCACCCCTTATCCATGTTACTTCCACTTTTGAAGTATATATATCCTCTTAATCAGTCTCCCCTCACTAATCCTCTCAATATGTAAACAACCATTTCAACACACCATGCTCAGCTCTCTCTCAAACATAATTTGCTTACTATCACAACTTTCTCTCACAAAGCCATTCTTTACTCAACCTACCCTCCTCACACGCATACTGTCCTTGGGCATTTAATTTCCAACTGGATGAAATTGACAGTATATAGTTCTGCATGAAATGCAATATCCTAGTTACCAGGGTTCACCCCCAGGTATCAAACACTTCACTTCCTCCAGTTTTTCACCATTCAAACTTACCTCTCAATTAACTTGTCCCTCAACCCTACTGAACCTAATAACCTTGCTCTTATTCACATTTACTCTCAACTTTCTCCTTTCACACACTTTACCAAACTCAGTCACCAACCTCTGCAGTTTCTCACCTGAATCAGCCACCAGCACTGTATCATCAGTGAACAACAACTGACACTTCCCAAGCCCTCTCATCCACAACAGACTGCATAGTTGCCCCTCTCTCCAAAACTTTTGCATTCACCTCCCAAACCACCCCATCCAAGTATATATGTGGATCATCTTGTGCTGAAAAAAGGTGTTTCCAAATTCTTAACATGCAAACTCACACTCCAACCAACCTGTCTCTCTTCCCTGTTAAATTCTATAACTTTAGTTATATCTGTAATACATTAATTCTCAACTTCACCCTTTCAAACCCTCTCCCAAACTCAAACACCAGGTTTAGCATTTTCTACGCACAGATCCATGTCACTGGGTGGTGTTATTAGTGGATTTCAAAATAGATAATAGATATTTCACACTAAAAGTATCAGTGGATTTGAAAGAGAGTAAAAAATAAAATTCCCAGGGCAAGTTTTTCATCCTCAATTAAGGAATAGGACAAAAGATTGATGATGCTCTTATCTGGGTGTCATCCTTTTGCCCACTAAAGTCCCCACACTGGCAAACAGCAACTGACTCGAACCCCAGGCACCCTAACCCGAACGGACTGAAAACTTGTCCTATTCTGCAAAACCCTCACATTTACCTCCCTCAACACTCATTCACAAAGATTAGACAGCCATGGTGACATCACACACCCTTTCTACGGGCAAACCACTCGCCCTCCTCTTGTCCTACTTGCTCACCTGCCTACTAATGTAAATGTATGTAAAAGTAAATAATACGTAAAAAGAATGAGCTTATGTATATCACATAGCCATAGATTAACAATGAAGGTAACACACACATCCCCCACAGGAATGCTGTTGAGTGATCATCCAAGTCTTTGGCTTCAAGGAGTCACTACTCACACTAACCTCATAAGGCAGAAACCAAGGCCACACCTAATAGCGGTACATGTCATAATACTGGCACATAGTTGAAAAAGCCTGCAAAATTCAGCCCTACATGTATGAATCTCAATGTGTCCTAGATAATAGTACATGTATGTACAACTTGCATGCAAGGATTGAGCTGTATGTACATTCGGCAAAGGGAGTTCGCAAGCACCTATCTAATATGTTTATGTCAACTGAGCTGGTAACATTGTATAGGGAGGAGTAAGGATAGGTCAAGTAGTACGTTCTGTATAACTGCTAACAATCAGGCATGTAAAAAACACCTAAGAACATTGATGAATGTAATGTTTCATGGTATTGTAGTATAGTAGCTGTCAATCATTACGAAATATGCTAGATGACACTTTATCAGCAAGGGCTACTATGGAAGTTCATGCAGGATTCTGTATAACATATACATGTTAAATAAAATAGTATGAACTCCAACTGAAGTGTGATTTCACCTTCATACTATCATCATAGACAAGTGCGATCATCATATCTACAACATATAATTAAATATAAACACAGGAACTGTGTCCAACAATTGTAAACCTTACATGTTATGCGAAAGGTTAATGAGTAACCAAAGGAAAAGAGTAATAAATGTAAATCAATGAACTCTGAGTTATGGTCATCATAAATATCCACACTTAACACAAGGAAACATAACATCGCTTTCAAATAATATGCTCCAAACTGACATTACAACCATGATTATTATACTTTGTCGCTGTCTCCAGCGTTAGAGAGGTAGCGCAAGGAAACACACGAAAGAATGGCCCAATGCACCCATATACACATGTATATACATACACATCCCACACCATCCACACACGCACATATACATACCTATACATTTTGTTGTATACATATATACATACACAGACAGATACATATATACACATGTACATAATTCATATTTGCTGCCTTTATTCATTCCCATCACCAGCCCGCCACACACAAAATGATAACCCCCTCCCCCGCATGCACACGAGGTAGCACTAGGAAAAGACAACGAAGGCCACATTCGTTCACACTCGGTCTCTAGCTGTCATGTACAATGCACAAAAACCACAGCTCCCTTTCCACATCCAGGCCCCACAAAACATTCCATGGTTTACCCCAGACGCGTCACACGCCCTGGTTCAATCCATTGACAGCACATCGATCCCGGTATACCACATCGTTCCAATTCACTCTATTCCTTGCACGCCTTTCACCCTCCTGCATGTTCAGGCCCCAATCACTCAAAATCTTTTTCACTCCATCTTTCCACTTCCTATTTGGTTTCTCACTTCTCCTTGTTCCCTCCACCTCTGACACATATATCCTTTGTCAATCTTTCCTCACTCATTCTCTCCATGTGATCAAACCATTTCAAAACACCCTCTTCTGCTCTCTCAACCACACTCTTTTTATTACCCCACATCTCTCTTACCCTTTCATTACTTATTCGATCAAACCACCTCACACCACAAATTGTCCTCAAATATCTCATTTCAAACACTTCCACCCTCCTCCACACAACTTTATCTATAGCCCATGCCTCGCAACCATATAACATTGTTGGAATCACTATTCCTTCAAACATACCCATTTTTGCTTTCCGAGATAAAGTTCTCGCCTTCCACACATTTTTCAACGCTCCCAGAACTTTCGCCCCCACCCTCTACTCACTTCTGCTTCCATGGTTCCATCCGTTGCCAAATCCACTCCCAGATATCTAAAACACTTCACTTCCTCCAGTTTTTCTCCATTGAAACTTACCTCCCAATTGACTTGTCCCTCAACCCTACTGTACCTAATACCCTTACTCTTATTCACATTTACTCTCAGCTTTCTTCTTTCACACACTACAACCATGATGTAAAACAATCACCTTAGTGGCATCACACATCAAAGCTTTTTCAACCACTACTGAACACATGGTTTGTGGATTCGGAGAGAGGGTAGAGGAGACCCTATAAAGGAGAGAGGAAGGTTGGAGGAGTTGCTGAAAAAGAGGGAGGGAGGGTGGAAGAGACACTGAAAAGGAGAGAGGGAAGGAAGTAGAGAAAGAGGGGAGAAGCAGGATGAATGGTGGTGTTTAAAAGAGAGAGAGAGAGAGTTTGGAGGTCATAAGACATAACTATTTGCCCATTGTTACATGTCCCTAACTGACACAGTAGCCATGTTTATAATCAATTATTTGGTATACAGAATCCAGGATGGACTTCCACAGTAGACACTTACTAATGAAGTGTCCTCTTACATATTACATGTTGACTGATAGCTGATGTACAACAACAGTATTCTTGGCAACACAACATACTATTACATTCATTAACATTATTGGGTGTTTTTTACATGTCTGATCATTATCAATTACACAAAACTTACTACCAGACCTATTTGCATGAGCAATTTAACTGTTTTATTAGTGACCATCTATTCAACAGTTTACAGCACTCTACTGTGTTCCATGTACCCTCTCTCCTCCTCCAAACAGTGTTACCAGCTAAAATGACATAAACATACTAGGTGCATGCTCATGAACTCCTGTGGCCAAGTGAACACCATTGTAGAATGATCCTTACTGTTTCTGTTATACAATTATATTCAGTTTGTTTTTCTTAAAGATTTTAAATGTCAATTTACATAACTTTCGTGAGTCACCTTTCTGAATAAGTAACCAACAACCCTCTTATATGTATCAAAATCTGTAACTACCAACCCCTCATATATCTACCAAAATCAAGCAGTAGTAATAACTATTCCACACACAGTTTCCTTAAGCCAAATGATGGCAGTAAGTGTAAGGAGACAACTGAAAATTATTTCAAATCTACATTATATACCTATAACAACCCTATGCATGAGTACAGGCACCTATCGATTTACGTGATAATTACATTTTTGAAAATGGTCAGATAAATCAAAAAAACATAAGTCAATGTAAGCTGTGGAGATCAGGGGTTTTGTTGCTGAAAAGACAGTAATGAGTATGATACCAGTGAAAAATTACAGTATATTCGTACAAGGAAATGTAAAATCTATAAGAAACATTACACAAAAAATCAATTCTGGTAATTAAAAGCTGAAAATAACAAACCTAATTTCAACACTTACGTTTACTGCTATTCTGGAATTGCTGCTGATACTGATAGAGAATGAGGTGGTGAATGGAACAGGTTATTGGGATGGGGGTCGTCAGGGTCAGATGAAGTAGTTGGCAAAGGTGCTGGACACAGTTGAGTGGACTCAGCTATTACATCACTAGATGACTGGTCCTCCTCACATGTGTCTTTTTCTCACAGGTGTCTGTTTTCTTTAGAAGCACTTCATGTCAGCAAAGATATTTTAGGCCATCTTTGAACTGCATTCTGTGTCTGGTTCATCCTCGTCAAATATAGCAAGATCAAGGTCAATGTAGTGAAATGCCTCCGTTAACTCCTTGCTATAGAGAGAACGCACTCGACTCCCTTTCTGCTACCACCTCCTCCTGACATTCATTCTCCAACTGAAGATATATTCACTTGAAAGCTCTTCCTTATGAGATTCTTATAACTCCTCTACATCATCCTCTTTAACCTCATCAAAGCCCACTATTTTCACATCTCCAAAATGTGTGTGCATGCATTCTTGCTATGTCAATCGTCATAAAATCCCCTGAATCCACAAATAAATTGAGGGTAAAACTTCTACCATACTCCAGTCATACAAACGCTGAATATTTCCTTCCATGCCTCACCAATGATCATAAGGGCATCCCTAATGGTGAAGGACTTCCTGGATTCTTTCTGTCATCTGGTCATTCTCTGTAGCCTTCACAAGCTTTGCAAATGTTCTCTGTAAATAGTAGATCTTGAAAGAAGATATCATCTCCTAGTCCACTGGTAGACAACTAATGTTTTAAACTTGCATTGAGGGTAAAACTTCTACCATACTCCAATCATACAAACGCTGAATATTTCCTTCCATGCCTCACCGATGATCATAATGGCATCCCTAATGGTGAAGGACTTCCTGAATTCTTTCTGTCATCTGGTCATCTCTGTAGCCTTCACAAGCTTTGCAAATGTTCTCTGTAAATAGTAGATCTTGAAGGAAGATTTCATCTCCTAGTCCACTGGTAGACAACTAATGTTTTAAACTTGCATTGCCCCCCCCCCCAATGTGAGGCAATCCTTAGCAACTTTGAATCCTGGTGCAGTCTTCTCTTCATGGGATATATACATTCGCATAGGCATTCCCTTCCACAATACTCCAGTTTTGCCTCCATTAAAACTCTGCTCAGGTGACAACATCTGCGAAAGCAGTTATCTTGACGTTGTGGTAATTGTGGAGTCTCCTAAAATTTGCAAACTAGAATTTGCTTGAAATGTATCTGCTGTACTTTCTTCTGCTCCCAAGTCATCATACTCTATGCCTTTACCTGTGTCACATGTATGCCATAATGAGAATATTTTCAAGAGTATAGTGTTCAATCTTTTTTTTTTTTTTTTTTTTCATACTATTCGCTATTTCCCGCGATAGTGAGGTAGCGTTAAGAACAGAGGACTGGGCCTTTGAGGGAATATCCTCACCTGGCCCTCTTCTCTGTTCCTTCTTTTGGAAAATTAAAAAAAAAAAAAACGAGAGGGGAGGATTTCCAGCCCCCCGCTCCCTTCCCTTTTAGTCGCCTTCTACGACATGCAGGGAATACGTGGGAAGTATTCTTTCTCCCCTATCCCCAGGCTCAATATCCATTTCATTCTCTCCATGATAAAATTTTGGGAATAAAAGGTCTTTGATACAATGATTAATGTTACATTCTTGGGACTCTCCTTGATCATTTCTGCACTATCACAAATAGTCTGTAAAGTAAAGTCCAAGGGCATGCTTAATATCAGCAGATCATTTAACTCTCTCATAACATCTGAGCACATTCGTCTTACCCTCGCTGGTGATGGCCTCAAACTTCTTAGCACCACTGGTACCAGGAAAAATCAAAAGATGCTCTGAAGGCAAGTTGCAGGGGGCAAAACACACGAGATGAAGTATGCTGCAGCACAATACATAGTGGCACACCATGAATAGAGACTGTATCCATGCACTGAGGACTGCAAGGTGAAAAGCTGAACACCCACGTGTATGTGCACTTCTCATATGGCACAAGCAATGCTAAACCACTGGGCTGCCAGCCCAATAGTTATCACACTATTGAACACATATGCCCACATAAATTAAAAAAAGGTGTAAATGGACCATGCACATTATTCTAAAAATGGCATAAATCAAAAAGGTATATATATAAAAGGCACATATAAGGAAATGGCGAATAGTTTGAAAAAAAAAATAAAAAATAAAAGCTATCTTGTAAAAAAAGATATAACACTGGATAAACATACCTGAGAATATTTTAGAGTATTAAGTCATTTAACATAAGCAATATTAGTTACTGGTACATTAATCCAACCCTATTAGAAAAGTTACTTAACTACAAGACACAAGAACCTTAAGAAAGGCAAAGCTAATATCTTGGAGTAACCTAAGTATGCCTTTACTTAACTGTGAAGCACAGGAAATCAGTAACAGATTACCTTACCTTGAAGCAATCTGCCATTGGCACAGGTAATTGTCCAATACATAACTTGAGCATGATACACCCTACTTTACCATAAAGAATCCCAAATATGAAAAGGTTTATGAAATGTAAACAAAAAATGTATGGTATGGCCTATTTTACATATAAAAATCTCTGTAAGACAGAAACCACTTTACCTGGAGAAGGAGTGAGGTATAAAAATGGAGTGGAGCAGGCCACAAAGGGGTGACATGCCGCCTCAAATGGAGTAAATCTACGATCTGGAAGAAAATAAGAAATCTACAGATGCTGTTATTAAGACTTTTTCCACAAAGTCGTTTGAAGGTACAGCATGGTAGGTGTGTATGAACATAAATGAAGAAAATTAGATGTTTAGGAGTTTCAGTCTTTTGAAGTGAAAATCATTAAAAATGGCAGTAAGAATCCTGAAACTCACAACATTTATGTCAGGAAGGAGACCTAAAGACAACCTGAATATCTAAATACAAAAAAGGAGTGTGGTGTCTAATTAACTCAGCACAAAGAGGTATATATCCTAACTCTCTTGTAAGAGTGAGTGACATATCTTTCTCTAAACAGGTATGTATATATATAAATATATTTCTTATTGATCATAATTAGTTGCTGTCTCCTGCATTAGCAAGGTTGCACAAGGAAACAGACGAAAGAATGGCCCAACCAACCCAAATACACATGTATATACATACACGCCCACACATGCACATATACATACCTATACATTTCAACGTATTTATATTTTGCTTTGTTGCTGTCTCCCGCGTTTGCGAGGTAGCGCAAGGAAACAGACGAAAGAAATGGCCCAACCCACCCCCACACACATGTATATACATACACGTCCACACACGCAAATATACATACCTATACATCTCAATGTACACACACAGACATATACATATATACACATGTACATAATTCATAGTCTGCCTTTATTTATTCCCATCACCACCTCGCCACACATAGAATAACATCCCCCTCCCCCCTCAGGTGTGCGAGGTAGCGCTAGGAAAAGACAACAAAGGCCACATTCGTTCACACTCAGTCTCTAGCTGTCATGTAATAATGCCCGAAACCACAGCTCCCTTTCCACATCCAGGCCCCACACAACTTTCCATGCTTTACCCCAGACGCTTCACATGCCCTGATTCAATCCATTGACAGCACGTCGATCCCGGTATACCACATCGATCCAATTCACTCTGTTCCTTGCCCGCCTTTCACCCTCCTGCATATTCAGGCCCCAATCACTCAAAATCTTTTTCACTCCATCTTTCCACCTCCAATTTGGTCTCCCACTTCTCCTCGTTCCCTCCACCTCCGACACATATATCCTCCTGGTCAATCTTTCCTCACTCATCCTCTCCACGTGCCCAAACCATTTCAAAACACCCTCTTCTGCTCTCTCAACCACGCTCTTTTTATTTCCACACATCTCTCTTACCCTTACATTACTTACTCGATCAAACCACCTCACACCACACATATTTCCAGCACATCCACCCTCCTGCGCACAACTCTATCCATAGCCCACGCCTCGCAACCATACAACATTGTTGGAACCACTATTCCTTCAAACATACCCATTTTTGCTTTCCGAGATAATGTTCTCGAATTCCAAACATTCTTCAAGGCTCCCAGGATTTTCGCCCCCTCCCCCACCCTATGATTCACTTTCGCTTCCATGGTTCCATCCGCTGCCAGATCCACTCCCAGATATCTAAAACACTCTACTTCCTCCAGTTTTTCTCCATTCAAACTTACCTCCCAATTGACTTGACCCTCAACCCTACTGTACCTAGTACTTGCTCTTATTCACATTTACTCTTAACTTTCTTCTTTCACACACTTTACCAAACTCAGTCACCAGCTTCTGCAGTTTCTCACATGAATCAGCCACCAGCGCTGTATCATCAGCGAACAACAACTGACTCACTTCCCAAGCTCTCTCATCCACAACAGACTGCATACTTGCCCCTCTTTCCAAAACTCTTGCATTCACCTCCCTAACAACCCCATCCATAAACAAATTAAACAACCATGGAGACATCACACACCCCTACCACAAACCTACATTCACTGAGAACCAATCACTTTCCTCTCTTCCTACACGTACACATGCCTTACATCCTCGATAAAAACTTTTCATTGCTTCTAACAACTTGCCTCCCACACCATATATTCTTAGTACCTTCCACAGAGCATCTCTATCAACTCTATCATATGCCTTCTCCAGATCCATAAATGCTACATACGAATCCATTTGCTTTTCTAAGTATTTCTCACATACATTCTTCAAAGCAAACACCTGATCCACACATCCTCTACCACTTCTCAAACCACACTGCTCTTCCCCAGTCTGATGCTCTGTACATGCCTTCACCCTCACAATCAATACCCTCCCATATAATTTACCAGGAACAATGGCACTATGCAAGCATTCCACCAATCCTCAGGCACCTCACCATGAATCATACATACATTAAATAACCTTACCAACCAGTCAACAATACAGTCACCCCCTTTTTTAATAAATTCCACTGCAATACCATCAAGACCCGCTGCCTTGCCAGCTTTCATCTTCCGCAAAGCTTTTACTATCTCTTCTCTGTTTACCAAATCATTTTCCCTAACCCTATCACTTTGCACACCACCTCGACCAAAACACCCTATATCTGCCACTCTATCATCAAACACATTCAACAAGCCTTCAAAATATTTACTCCATCTCACATCACCACTACTTGTTATCACCTCCCCATTAGCCCCCTTCACTGAAGTTCCCATTTGCTCCCTTGTCTTATGCACTTTATTTACCTCCTTCCAAAACATCTTTTTATTCTCCCTAAAATTTAATGATACTCTCTCACCTCCTGCCTCTTTCTTTTATATATCTCCCACTCATTTCCATTTTTTCCCTGCAAAAATTGTCCAAATGCCTCTCTCTTCTCTTTCACTAATAATCTTACTTCTTCATCCCACCACTCACTACCCTTTCTAATCTGCCCACCTTTCACGCTTCTCATGCCACAAGCATCTTTTGCGCAAGCCATCACTGCTTCCCTAAATACATCCCATTCCTCCCCCACTCCCCTTACCTCCTCTGGTCTCACCTTTTTCCATTCTGTACTCAGCCTATCCTGGTACTTCCTCACACAAGTCTCCTTCCCAAGCTCACTTACTCTCACCACTCTCTTCACCCCAACATTCTCTCTTCTTTTCTGAAAACCCATACAAATCTTCACCTTCGCCTCCACAAGATAATGATCAGACATCCCTCCAGTTGCACCTCTCAGCACATTAACATCCAAAAGTCTCTCTTTCACGCGCCTGTCAATTAACACGTAATCCAATAACGCTTTCTGGCCATCTCTCCTACTTACATACGTATACTTATGTATATCTCGCTTTTTAAACCAGGTATTCCCAATCACCAGTCCTTTTTCAGCACATAAATCTACAAGCTCTTCACCATTTCCATTTACAACACTGAACACCCCATGGATACCAATTATTCCCTCAACTACCACATTACTCACCTTTGCATTCAAATCACCCATCACTATAACCCGGTCTCGTGCATCAAAACCACTAACACACTCATTCAGCTGCTCCCAAAACATTTGCCTCTCATGATCTTTCTTCTCATGCCCAGGTGCATATGCACCAATAATCACCCATCTCTCTTTATCAACTTTCAGTTTTACCCATATTAATTTAGAATTTACTTTCTTACACTCTATCACATACTCCCACAACTCCTATTTCAGGAGTAGTGCTACATTTCAACATATACATACATATACATACACAAACATATACATATATACACACATACATATTCATACTTGCTTCCTTTATCCATTCCCATTGCCACACCCCAAAACATGAAAAACAGCACCACCCCCCACACGCATGCGACATAGCTCTAGGAAAAGCCAGAGGCCACGTTTATCTAAGGGAGAATAAAAAGATTTTTGGAAGGAGGTAAATAAAGTGCATAAGACAAGAGAGCAAATGAGAACATCGGTGAAAGCGGCTAATGGGGAGGTAATAACAAGTAGTGGGGAAGTGAGGAGATGAAGTAAGTATTTTGAAGGTCTGTTGAATGTGTCTGATGATCGAATGGCAGATATAGGGTGTTTTGGTCGAGGTGGTGAGCGAAGTGAGAGGGTCCGGGACTATGGTTTGGTAAACAGAGAAGAGGTAGTGAAAGCTTTGCAGAAGATGAAAACTGGCAAGGCAGTGGGTTTGGATGGTACTGCAGTGGAATTTATTAAAAAAGGGGGTGACTGTGTTGTGGACTGGTTGGTAAGGAAATTCCATGTATGTATGGTTCATGGGGATAGGGGAGAAAGAATACTTCCCACGTATTCCCTGCGTGTCGTAAAAGGCGACTAAAAGGGAAGGGAGCGGGGGGCTGGAAATCCTCCCCTCTCTTTTTTTTTTTTTCTTTTTTTTAATTTTCCAAAAGAAGGAACAGAGAAGAGGGCCAGGTGAGGATATTTCCTCAAAGGCCCAGTCCTCTGTTCTTAACGCTACCTCGCTGTCGCGGGAAATGGCGGATAGTATGAAAAAAAAAAAAAAATGGTTCATGGTGAAGTGCCTGAGGATTGGCGGAATGCATGCATAGTGCCATTGTACAAAGGCTAAGGGGATAAAGGTGAGTGTTCAAATTACAGAGGTATAAGTTTGTTGAGTTATCCCTGGGGATAGGGGATTAAGAATACTTCCCACGTATTCCCTGCGTGTCATAGAAGGCGACTAAAAGGGGAGGGAGAGGGGGGCTGGAAATCCTCCCCTCTCGTTTTTTTTTTAATTTTCCAAAAGAAGGAACAGAGGGGGCCAGGTGAGGATATTCCAAAAAAGGCCCAGTCCTCTGTTCTTAACGCTACCTCGCTAATGCGGGAAATGGCGAATAGTTTAAAAGAAAGAAAGAAAATTTGTTGAGTATTCCTGGGAAATTATATAAGAGGGTAATGAATGAGAGGGTAAAGGCATGTACAGAACATCAGATTGGGGAAGAGCAGTGTGGTTTCAAAAGTGGTAGAGGATGTGTGGATCAGGTGTTTGCTTTGAAGAATGTATGTGGTATACTGGGGTTGACGTGCTGTCAATGGACTGAACCGGAGTAGGTAGTGAAATGTCTGGGGTAAACCATGGAAAGGTCTGTGGGGCCTCGATGTAGATAGGGAGCTGTGATTTCAGTGCATTACACATGACAGCTAGAGAATGAATATGAACGAATGTGGCCTTTTTTGCCTGTTTTCCTGGCACTACCTCACTGAAGCAGGGGGTAGCGATGCTGTTTCCTGTGGGGCGGGGTAGCGCCAGGAGTGGATGAAGGCAAGCAAGTATGAATATGCACATGTGTATATGTCTGTGTATGTATATGTTGATATGTATATGTACGTGTACGGGCGTTTATGTATTCTTTTCAATATACTTAACCGCTGTCTCCCGCGTGAGTGAGGTAGCGCCAGGAAACAGACGAGGAATGGTCCAACCAACCCACATACACATGTACATACATAAATGCCCATACATGCCCATATACATAAATATACATTCCAGCAGGGGGGCCAAAAACCCTCCCCTCCTTGTATTAACTTTCTAAAAAGGGTGGGGTAGGGGGTTGGTATGTATATATGTGTGTATATGAGTGGATGGGCTTTTCTTCACGTTTCCTGGAGCTACCTTCCTGATGTGGGAAACGGCAATCAAGTACAATAAATAAATGATAAATTAGATAAAATATATATTATTTCATTTATCTATTATACTTTGTCGCTGTCTCCTGTGTTAGCGAGGTAGCGCAAGGAAACAGACAAAATAATGGCCCAACCCACCCACATACACATGAATATATATACATGTCCACTCACGCACATATACATACCTATACATCTCAACGTATGCAGACATATACACACACAGACTTTTTTTTTTCTTTTTTTTTCCTTTGTCGCTGTCTCCCGTGTTTGCGAGGAAGCGCAAGGAAACAGACGAAAGAAATGGCCCAACCCCCCCCATACACATGTATATACATACGTCCACACACGCAAATATACATACCTACACAGCTTTCCATGGTTTACCCCCGACGCTTCACATGCCCTGATTCAATCCACTGACAGCACGTCAACCCCGGTATACCACATCGATCCAATTCACTCTATTCCTTGCCCTCCTTTCACCCTCCTACATGTTCAGGCCCCGATCACACAAAATCTTTTTCACTCCATCTTTCCACCTCCAATTTGGTCTCCCACTTCTCCCCGTTCCCTCCACATATATCCTCTTGGTCAATCTTTCCTCACTCATTCTCTCCATGTGCCCAAACCATTTCAAAACACCTTCTGCTCTCTCAACCACGCTCTTTTTATTTCCACACATCTCTCTTACCCTTACGTTACTTACTCAATCAAACCACCTCACATCACACATTGTCCTCAAACATCTCATTTCCAGCACATCCATCCTCCTGCGCACAACTCTATCCATAGCCCACGCCTCGCAACCATACAACATTGTTGGAACAACTATTCCTTCAAACATACCCATTTTTGCTTTCCGAGATAATGTTCTCGACTTCCACACATTCTTCAAGGCTCCCAGGATTTTCGCCCCCTCCCCCACCCTATGATCCACTTCCGCTTCCATGGTTCCATCCGCTGCCAGATCAACTCCCAGATATCTAAAACACTTTACTTCCTCCAGTTTTTCTCCATTCAAACTTACCTCCCAATTCACTTGACCCTCAACCCCACTGTACCTAATAACCTTGCTCTTATTCACATTTACTCTTAACTTTCTTCTTTCACACACTTTAACAAACTCAGTCACCACCTTCTGCAGTTTCTCACATGAATCAGCCACCAGCGCTGTATCGTCAGCAAACAACAACTGACTCACTTCCCAAGCTCTCTCATCCCCAACAGACTTCATACTTGCCCCTCTTTCCAAAACTCTTGCATTCACCTCCCTAACAACCCCATCCATAAACAAATTAAACAACCATGGAGACATCACACACCCCTGCCGCAAACCTACATTCACTGAGAACCAATCACTTTCCTCTCTTCCTACACGTACACATGCCTTACATCCTCGATAAAAACTTTTCACTGCTTCTAACAACTTGCCTCCCACACCATATATTCTTAATACCTTCCACAGAGCATCTCTATCAACTCTATCATATGCCTTCTCCTGATCCATAAATGCTACATACAAATCCATTTGCTTTTCTAAGTATTTCTCACATACATTCTTCAAAGCAAACACCTGATCCACACATCCTCTACCACTTCTGAAACCACACTGCTCTTCCCCAATCTGATGCTCTGTACATGCCTTCACCCTCTCAATCAATACCCTCCCATATAATTTACCAGGAATACTCAACAAACTTTTTTTTTTTTTTTTTTTTTTTTTTTTTATACTTTGTCGCTGTCTCCCGCGTATTGCGAGGTAGCGCAAGGAAACAGACGAAAGAAATGGCCCAACCCCCCCCATACACATGTACATACACACGTCCACACACACAAATATACATACCTACACAGCTTTCCATGGTTTACCCCGGACGCTTCACATACCTTGATTCAATCCACTGACAGCACGTCAACCCCTGTATACCACATCGCTCCAATTCACTCTATTCCTTGCCCTCCTTTCACCCTCCTGCATGTTCAGGCCCCGATCACACAAAATCTTTTTCACTCCATCTTTCCACCTCCAATTTGGTCTCCCTCTTCTCCTCGTTCCCTCCACCTCCGACACATATATCCTCTTGGTCAATCTTTCCTCACTCATTCTCTCCATGTGCCCAAACCATTTTAAAACACTCTCTTCTGCTCTCTCAACCACGCTCTTTTTATTTCCACACCTCTCTCTTACCCTTACGTTACTTACTCGATCAAACCACCTCACACCACACATTGTCCTCAAACATCTCATTTCCAGCACATCCATCCTCCTGCGCACAACTCTATCCATAGCCCACGCCTCGCAACCATACAACATTGTTGGAACTACTATTCCTTCAAACATACCCATTTTTGCTTTCCGGGATAATGTTCTCGACTTCCACACATTTTTCAAGGCTCCCAAAATTTTCGCCCCCTCCCCCACCCTATGATCCACTTCCGCTTCCATGGTTCCATCCGCTGACAGATCCACTCCCAGATATCTAAAACACTTCACTTCCTCCAGTTTTTCACCATTCAAACTCACCTCCCAATTGACTTGACCCTCAGCCCTACTGTACCTAATAACCTTGCTCTTATTCACATTTACTCTTAACTTTCTTCTTCCACACACTTTACCAAACTCCGTCACCAGCTTCTGCAGTTTCTCACATGAATCTGCCACCAGCGCTGTATCATCAGCGAACAACAACTGACTCACTTCCCAAGCTCTCTCATCCCCAACAGACTTCATACTTGCCCCTCTTTCCAAGACTCTTGCATTTACCTCCCTAACAACCCCATCCATAAACAAATTAAACAACCATGGAGACATCACACACCCCTGCCGCAAACCTACATTCACTGAGAACCAATCACTTTCCTCTCTTCCTACACGTACACATGCCTTACATCCTCTCTTATACCTCTGTAATTTGAGCACTCACTCTTATCCCCTTTGCCTTTGTGCAATGGCACTATGCACGCATTCCGCCAATCCTCAGGCACCTCACCATGAGTCATACATACATTAAATAACCTTACCAACCAGTTAATAATACTGTCACCCCCTTTTTTAATAAATTCTACTGCAATACCATCCAAACCTGCTGCCTTGCCGGCTTTCATCTTCCGCAAAGCTTTTACTACCTCTTCTCTGTTTACCAAATCATTTTCCCTAACCCTCTCACTTTGCACAACACCTCGACCAAAACACCCTATATCTGCCACTCTATCATCAAACACATTCAACAAACCTTCAAAATACTCACTACATCTCCTTCTCACGTCACCACTACTTGTTATCACCTCCCCATTTGCGCCCTTCACTGAAGTTCCCATTTGCTCCCTTGTCTTACGCACTTTATTTACCTCCTTCCACAACATCTTTTTATTCTCCCTAAAATTTAATGATACTCTCTCACCCCAACTCTCATTTGCCCTCTTTTTCACCTCTTGCACCTTTCTCTTGACCTCCTGTCTCTTTCTTTTATACATCTCCCACTCAATTGCATTTTTTCCCTGCAAAAATCATCCAAATGCCTCTCTCTTCTCTTTCATTAATAATCTTACTTCTTCATCCCACCACTCACTACCCTTTCTAATAAACCCACCACCCACTCTTCTTATGCCACAAGCATCTTTTGCGCAATCCATCACTGATTCCCTAAATACATCCCATTCCTCCCCCACTCTGAAGATGAGTAATGTGGCAGTTGAGGGTATAATTGATATACATGAAGTATTCAGTGTTGTGAATAGAAATGGTGAAGAGCTTGTGGATTTGTGTGTGGAAAAAGACTTGTGACTGGGAATAGCTGGCTTAAAAAGAGATATACATAAGTATATGAGTAGGAGAGATAGTCAAAGTGCATTAGTGGATTACACGTTAATTGATAGACATGTAAAAAGGGGACTTTTGGATGTTAATGAGCTGAGAGGGGCAGCTGGAGGGATGTCTAATCACTATCTTCTGGAGGCAAAGGTGAAGATGTGTAGAGGTTTTCAAAAATGAAGAGAGATTCTTGAGGGGAGGAAGAGAGTGGTGATAGTGCCATTTCACAAAGGCGAAAGGGATAAAGGTAAGTGTTCAAACTACTGAGGCATGTATGTGAGAAATACTTTGAAAAACAGATGGGTTTGTAAGCGTTATTTATGGATCTGGAGAAGGCATATGATAGCGATGATAGGGATTCTTTGTGGAAGGTCTTAAGTGTATATGGTCTGGGCGGTAAGCCGTTAGAAGCAGTGAAAAGTTTTTATCAGGGATGTAAGGCATGTGTGAGTAGGAAGAGAGGGAGATTGATTGGTTCCCTATGAAGGTCAGACTGCGGCAGGGGTGTGTGACGTCTCTATGGTTATTTAATTTGTTTATGGATGGGGTGGTTAGGGAGGTAAATGTAAGAGTTTTGGAGAGAGGGGCGAGTATGCAGTCTGTTAGGGATGAAAGGGCCTGGGAAGTGAGCCAGTTGCTGTTCACTGATGATACAGCACTGGTGGCTGATTCAAGTGAGAAACTGCAGAAGCTGGAGACTGAGTTTGGAAAAGTGTGTGAAAGGAGAAAATTGAGAGTAAATGTGAATAAGAGGAAGGTTATTATGTTCAGCAGGGTTGCGGGACAAGTTAATTGAGATGTAAGTTTGAATGGAGAAAGGTTGGAGTAAGTGAAGTGTTTTAGATATCTGGGAGTGGACTTGGCAGCAAATAGAACCATGGAAGCAGAAGTGAGTCACTGGGTGGGGGAGAAGGTGAAGGTTCTGGGAGCGATGAAGATTGAGTGGAAGGAGAGAATGTTATATGGCAGAGCAAAAATGGGTATGTTTGAAGGAATAGTAGTTCCAACAATGCTACATGGTTGCGAGGCATGGGCTATACATAGGGTTGTATGGAGGAGGGTGGTTGACCTTGTAAAATGGCAATGGTGGGTGATATGATAAAGAAATCTCAGTAGAACAATCAATAAAGTTAACATCAACAACTAAATTGATCCAAGCATCAATGATAAAATCAACACATAATACAGCAACTGAAGATCTTACAACCAGTTTCTTTCAATCAAAATCTCTACAAACAAATCTTGTTTCTTGCTAAAAGTACAATAAAAGTCACCAGATCATAGAAAATAATAAAAAGGTAATTCTAATTAAGTATAAAAGCATTTTACCATGTAAAAGTGGCATTATCTGAAATATCCTTGCTCTACATACAAGGTACTCTAACTGATACCATCCTTAACAAAGCATAACATGTACTAACCTGGTATATAAGTAAGAAGTCTCTCCACAAGCATGAGAAACATAGAGTCTTTACAATCATTTAATCGCTTCCGAAGGTTTTCCAGACGCTGATATCGGGACATGGGACGCCCAATAAAGTCTAAAAATTCTTCAGCATATTCTCCATCATTGAACTCCCGAGGAAATGGTCCCAAAAGTGCAGTGATCTGCAGAATTGACAAAGTAAGCATAAAATTCAGTTCATCTACATCTCATCAGCCATTATCAATGTTGAAAACTGATTATGGCATATTGCATATTTAATCCTTCCTCCCACATCATCAAATACTGCTTATAGTTTCTATCATGCCTGTTTGCCATTCCCACCTTTATGTGGTAGCATAAACAAAACAGACAACCGAGTCTTAAAGAGGAAAAATCCTCACTTGGCTCCTTCCTCTGCTCACTCTTCAGGAAAGAAATTTCAAAGGAAGGAAGGATACCTGGACCCTTGCAATCATCCCTCTTAGTTGACTTCTGTGGCATGAACAAGATACTTGGGTATTCTTTCTTTCCTATCCCAAAGGATAACTAATATTTTCTACTTAGCTTATTATCTATGTTTTTTCCTTTTTATGCTGAAGGCTCTTGAAATGAACTATAGTCCACATTATGACCATGACTTCACTAAATATGAAAGGGTTAAAGAGAGGGAGAAGAAAAACAAAAAATATTTCCAAGAATTTTAAAGAAAGTGGGAAAACTTGCCTTTTAACTAAACCCTAAGTATTGGCTGACAATAACTGATGTGCTGTTAAAGAATGGTAGCCAACAACAGATGATCTAACTTTTCCAGCCTGTTTAAATATTCAGCTGACATAATTACCACACCTTTAATATTCTACTTTCCTCAGTGCCCTTACAACCACCATCATAAGTATATGGCCATCCAACAGGTTGTGTTTTCCTGGAGAACCTATGCAGATGGCTGGATGGTCTACATTATTAAGGGGAACATTAATGATATGCAACAATTGGCGTGGAAAGTAAAGAATAATAACGAGAAATGTGAAGAATAAGTGATCTAGACCGTATCTTAGTGGGATTACATGAGAAGCAAAGAGTCCTGTACAGGTGGGGCTTGTAGAAGAATTCACATAATAAATAAGCCCAATTTCATCTTAATGAAATCCTGGTGTAATGGAGGACTTTGGTTACTGTTGAAATATATACAGTCAGAGCAAATTTTCCAAAGAAAAGAACCTCCTTCCCAAATGAGCCAATCACTCAGTCTCCTAACACTATCTGTAGGGCAAAAAGTGAAACATTTCTTTATATATTCATGTCATTCACCACCAATGATGTGCCTGTGCATGAAATGAGATTATGCATGAGATAAGGGAGAGTATGATATTAAAGTGTTCAAGTTAAAGAAAAACAAATCCCTCAGTATTCTCCCCACATTTACCAGCCAATCTTCCTCACCCTGAATCCTAATGCAAATGTGTAATATTTGTACATATATTCACATTTTTTACCATTATTGATGTGTCTGTGTATGAAACAAGCCTACTGTCAGAAAACAACGTAAACAGAAAGAATCTCATTTTCACAACTTCCTTTCTCATCCAGAATTGTCCAACATATCATACATACCCTCTCCACAAGGTTACTAAGCAATAAACCAGACAAAACAAAGGTTTTTTTTTTTTTTTTTTTTTATACTTTGTCGCTGTCTCCCGCGTTTGCGAGGTAGCGCAAGGAAACAGACGAAAGAAATGGCCCAACCCCCCCCCCATACACATGTACATACACACGTCCACACACGCAAATATACATACCTACACAGCTTTCCATGGTTTACCCCAGACGCTTCACATGCCTTGATTCAATCCACTGACAGCACGTCAACCCCGGTATACCACATCGCTCCAATTCACTCTATTCCTTGCCCTCCTTTCACCCTCCTGCATGTTCAGGCCCCGATCACACAAAATCTTTTTCACTCCATCTTTCCACCTCCAATTTGGTCTCCCTCTTCTCCTCGTTCCCTCCACCTCCGACACATATATCCTCTTGGTCAATCTTTCCTCACTCATTCTCTCCATGTGCCCAAACCATTTCAAAACACCCTCTTCTGCTCTCTCAACCACGCTCTTTTTATTTCCACACATCTCTCTTACCCTTACGTTACTTACTCGATCAAACCACCTCACACCACACATTGTCCTCAAATATCTCATTTCCAGCACATCCATCCTCCTGCGCACAACTCTATCCATAGCCCACGCCTCGCAACCATACAACATTGTTGGAACCACTATTCCTTCAAACATACCCATTTTTGCTTTCCGAGATAATGTTCTCGACTTCCACACATTCTTCAAGGCTCCCAGGATTTTCGCCCCCTCCCCCACCCTATGATTCACTTCCGCTTCCATGGTTCCATCCGCTGCCAGATCCACTCCCAGATATCTAAAACACTTTACTTCCTCCAGTTTTTCTCCATTCAAACTTCCTTCCATGGTTCCATCCGCTGCCAGATCCACTCCCAGATATCTAAAACACTTTACTTCCTCCAGTTTTTCTCCATTCAAACTTACCTCCCAATTCACTTGACCCTCAACCCTACTGTACCTAATATCCTTGCTCTTATTCACATTTACTCTTAACTTTCTTCTTTCACACACTTTACTAAACTCAGTCACCAGCTTCTGCAGTTTCTCACATGAATCAGCCACCAGCGCTGTATCATCAGCGAACAACAACTGACTCACTTCCCAAGCTCTCTCATCCACAACAGACTTCATACTTGCCCCTCTTTCCAAAACTCTTGCATTCTCCTCCCTAACAACCCCACCCATAAACAAATTAAACAACCATGGAGACATCACACAACCCTGTCGCAAACCTACATTCACTGAGAACCAATCACTCTCCTCTCTGCCTACACGTACACATGCCTTACATCCTCGATAAAAACTTTTCACTGCTTCTAACAACTTGCCTCCCACACCATATATTCTTAATACCTTCCACAGAGCATCTCTATCAACTCTATCATATGCCTTCTCCAGATCCATAAATGCTACATACAAATCCATTTGCTATTCTAAGTATTTCTCACACACATTCTTCAAAGCAAACACCTGATCCACACATCCTCTCCCACTTCTGAAACCACACTGCTCTTCCCCAATCTGATGCTCTGTACATGCCTTCACCCTCTCAATCAATACCCTCCCATATAATTTACCAGGAATACTCAACAAACTTATACCTCTGAAATTTGAGCACTCACTCTTATCCCCTTTGCCTTTGTACAATGGCACTATGCATGCATTCCGCCAATCCTCAGGCACCTCACCATGAGTCATACATACATTAAATAACTTCACCAACCAGTCAACAATACAGTCACCCCCTTTTTTAATAAATTCCACAGCAATACCATCCAAACCTGCTGCCTTGCCGACTTTCATCTTCCGCAAAGCTTTTACTAACTCTTCTCTGTTTACCAAATCATTTTCCCTAACCCTCTCACTTTGCACAACACCTCGACCAAAACACCCTATATCTGCCACTCTATCATCAAACACATTCAACAAACCTTCAAAATACTCACTCCATCTCTTTCTCACATCACCACTACTTGTTATCACCTCCCCATTTGCGCCCTTCACTGAAGTTCCCATTTGCTCCCTTGTCTTACGCACTTTATTTACCTCCTTCCAGAACATCTTTTTATTCTCCCAAAAATTTAATGATACTCTCTCACCCCAACTCTCATTTGCCCTTTTTTTCACCTCTTGCACCTTTCTCTTGACCTCCTGTCTCTTTCTTTTATACATCTCCCACTCAATTGCATTTTTTCCCTGCAAAAATCGTCCAAATGCCTCTCTCTTCTCTTTCACTAATAATCTTACTTCTTCATCCCACCACTCACTACCCTTTCTAATCAACCCACCTCCCACTCTTCTTATGCCACAAGCATCTTTTGCGCAATCCATCACTGATTCCCTTAATACATCCCATTCCTCCCCCACTCCCCTTAGTTCCATTGTTCTCACCTTTTTCCATTCTGCACTCAGTCTCTCCTGGTACTTCCTCACACAAGTCTCCTTCCCAAGCTCACTTACTCTCACCACCCTCTTCACCCCAACATTCACTCTTCTTTTCTGAAACCCATACAAATCTTCACCTTAGCCTCCACAAGATAATGATCAGACATCCCTCCAGTTGCACCTCTCAGCACATTAACATCCAAAAGTCTCTCTTTCGCGCGCCTGTCAATTAACACGTAATCCAATAACGCTCTCTGGCCATCTCTCCTACTTACATATGCATACTTATGTATATCTCACTTTTTAAACCAGGTATTCCCAATCACCAGTCCTTTTTCAGCACATAAATCTACAAGCTCTTCACCATTTCCATTTACATATATATATATATATATATATATATATATATATATATATATATATATATATATATATATATATATATATATGTATACGTTGAGATGTATAGATATATATATATGCATGTGTGGACGTGTATGTATATACATGTGTATGTGGGTGGGTTGGGCCATTCTTTTGTCTGTTTCCTTGCACTACCTCGCTAACGCGGCAGACAGCGACAAAGCAAAATAAATAAAAAAAAAAAAAATATGTGTTTGGGCATCTATGTATATACAGGTATATGTGGGTGGGTTGGGCCATTCCTCGTCAGTTTCCTTGCGCTACCTCGCTAACGCAGGAGACGGCGGTTAAGTATAATAAAATAAAATAACAGCGCCTGCCAATAAAGTTGGCTCAAGCAGGACCACACTAATCATACAGACATAAATCACTGCACCCTACCTAATATAGTTTGGTGTCTGCCAGTGAAGTTGGCACCATCTAGGAAGCAGTGGCAACTACATGATGAGCCAGCATACCACAAGAGCCTGCCTCAGCAGCAGTTGAGCTGTTGTAGGAGGTGGGAGTGTTTTTTGTGCTCCTCACTCATGCCCTGGATTTTTTCCCCTTTCTGTACCTCTACCACCCACTATGGTTGGAAATACTCATCTTACAAGTGACAAAATACCTTCTACAGTTGCACTTTACAAGGAAAATAAGTCACTAAAGGAAATTTCTAATATCAACGATGTGAGCCTGAGGGCAGTACAATGATGATTGAAGAAAGGTCATGATTGCAGCAGCACCGCTATACCGAACCATGAGAAATGCCCTGGGAAGGCCAGAAATCCTCTCCACATACTTTGAATGTTCTTAAAACATCAAGTGGATGCAGATCCATATTTAAGCGCAAAGGAATTAAAAGAAACAACCCTAGACTACTCAATGATGTGTCAGTAAGGACAATGCAGTGCCAATTACACAAGGGTCTTCTCATTCCACTTGTAACCCAAAGACATCAAAAGAAAAGAGTTGATTTTTGCAGAAATATATAGTGTAGGTTATGGCTAAGTTCAGATGTGTCTTGTGACACGTGGCCATGGTGGGTGTGCATACAGGCAAAGGGGCCATGATCCATCTGACCCAATATCCATTGAAAGCACTGCAAAGTTCCTTGCTTCACTTATGGTATGGGGTTGTTTCAATTATTATAGTGTTGGGGACCTTGTATTGTTGCCAAAGAATGAAATGAAGAACAGATTTAATTACCTAAAGCTATTCTGTGACCATCTTCCTGATTCATTCAAAAAAAGCACGGCAACTCAAGCTATTCGGTGATCATCTTGTAGATTCATTCAAAAAGAGCAAGGTCAAAGTGTTCATGCAGGATGGGGCTCTACTACATTGCCAAACTAGTTACTGATTGGGATATGGACTGTGGAGTGGAGTTTTTCAGTGAATAGCAGGGAATTCACTAAATGTAAATCCAACAGAAAACTTGTGGGAGCTGCAAGCAGCCATTCATGAAATCTAGGAAAAGATGGACCCTAAACGGCTTCAGGTCTTGCTGATTCAGTTCTTTGTCTCCTCAAGGAGTGTATAAAGAGGAAAGGGACACCAATAAAGTACTGGCTGGTGTACTTCATTTTTATTCTTGATGGTTGTGCTGCAGCCCCCATGTGCCAACTTCATTTTGGCAGAGAGGTATATCGCAGCTTGCAACAAGCCAGTTTATGTGTTACTTGCCGAGAGTTAAGAAGAGTTACAGAAGGTTGTAAGTGTGTTTCATGATGAGTAAGCATAGATAATTGAAGGTAAATACAAGTAAAAGTAAAGTAATGGTGTTTGAAAGGAAACAGGGTGAAAGTATTGATTTTGCAAAGCCTTAATAAGTGAGAGAAGTGTACAAAGTGTACAAAGACTGGGAGAGGTGTCAAGGTTAAGGTTCCTGGGAGCTATTCTTGGTAAGTTTGGTAATATGGAAAGACAGATAAGGGTGAGAGTATTACACTGTAGAAGAGTCACTGGTTCCCTTTATGGAATAATGGAGGGTAAAAGTGTGGCAAGGTGGTGACGGGAATGGATGAGGGCAACAAGTATGAATATCTACATGAGTATATATGTATATGTCTGTGTATGTATACGTTGTATACATATGTTGAAATGTATGGGTATGTATATGTGCATATGTGGGTGTGTATGTATATACATGTGTAAGTGGGTGGGTTGGGCCATTTCTTTCATCTGTTTTCTTGTGCTACCTCACTAACGCAGGAGACAGCAACAGAGTATAATAAAAAAAAAAGTACAAGTACGGAATGAAGAAAGGATTATGGGACAGCATAGTCCTCCCAACCCTGATATATACAGCTGAAACATGAACATGGTCTGAATCACAGAGCTCAAGAATAAAGGCTGTGGAAATGAGCTATTTGCAGCAAAAGGAGCAAGTGGTATGACTAGATGGAATGAAAAAAGAAATGAGGGGATGTATGAGAGATTTTGGTATAGCAAGAAATACAAAAGAAACAAGTTCTGGAATGGCAGAATAAGTGAAATGTAATAATTTAAGGTGGTTTGGACATGTGGATAGAATGCATAATGGTCAGGTTACAAGGAGAGTGTAAGACAGTATAATAACGGGTTGGTGTGAGAGAAAGACCACCTGTGACTTTGAGAAATATAGTGAAGAGTACTAGAGGGAGAAATGGTGGAAGAATGTGTGGAATGGTGTATACAAGGGAGGCATACAAGAGAGGAACAAGTGGAGACTCTTTTGCCATGGTTACCTCCTTGATCGAAATTACCAGAGGGAACAGGCATTAGAGTTTAGATATACAGATATTGCACTCATGTTCTCTCTACAGTGTTGGTAAGGTTACTATGTCCTTTCACCTCACTTCCCATTTCCAGTTTTTATCTTCTAAATATATTTTCTGATTCTCTTCCTCTCATCCTTTGTCACATCTCATGAATATATCACAGAATTCCATCATGTCGTATTTAACAAATTTCTTAGTTTTCCTAAGTACTGCCTAGTTAGAGGATTCTTAATCAAATGTAAGTAATAGCTAAAACTAGTTGCCCCCGTAAGTCTTGATTACAACAAACAATGCATCTCCTTTATCTTATCACCAAAACAGCATCTGGCAATTCTTTTTTTTTTTTTTTTTTTATACTTTGTCGCTGTCTCCCGCGTTTGCGAGGTAGCGCAAGGAAACAGACGAAAGAAATGGCCCAACCCCCCCCATACACATGTATATACATACGTCCACACACGCAAATATACATACCTACACAGCTTTCCATGGTTTACCCCAGACGCTTCACGTCTTGATTCAATCCACTGACAGCACGTCAACCCCGGTATACCACATTGCTCCAATTCACTCTATTCCTTGCCCTCCTTTCACCCTCCTGCAAGTTCAGGCCCCGATCACACAAAATCTTTTTCACTCCATCTTTCCACCTCCAATTTGGTCTCCCTCTTCTCCTCGTTCCCTCCACCTCCGACACATATATCCTCTTGGTCAACCTTTCCTCACTCATTCTCTCCATGTGCCCAAACCATTTCAAAACACCCTCTTCTGCTCTCTCAACCACGCTCTTTTTATTTCCACACATCTCTCTCACCCTTACGTTACTTACTCGATCAAACCACCTCACACCACACATTGTCCTCAGACATCTCATTTCCAGCACATCCATCCTCCTGCGCACAACTCTATCCATAGCCCACGCCTCGCAACCATACAACATTGTTGGAACCACTATTCCTTCAAACATACCCATTTTTGCTTTCCGAGATAATGTTCTCGACTTCCACACATTCTTCAAGGCTCCCAGAATTTTCGCCCCCTCCCCCACCCTATGGTCCAATTCTGCTTCCATGGTTCCATCCGCTGCCAGATCCACTCCCAGATATCTAAAACACTTCACTTCCTCCAGTTTTTCTCCATTCAAACTCACCTCCCAATTTACTTGACCCTCAACCATACTGTACCTAATGACCTTGCTCTTATTCACATTTACTCTTAACTTTCTTCTTCCACACACTTTACCAAACTCCGTCACCAGCTTCTGCAGTTTCTCACATGAATCAGCCACCAGCGCTGTATCATCAGCGAACAACAACTGACTCACTTCCCAAGCTCTCTCATCCCCAACAGACTTCATACTTGCCCCTCTTTCCAAAACTCTTGCCTTTACCTCCCTAACAACCCCATCCATAAACAAATTAAACAACCATGGAGACATCACACACCCCTGCCGCAAACCTACATTCACTGAGAACCAATCACTTTCCTCTCTTCCTACACGTACACATGCCTTACATCCTCGATAAAAACTTTTCACTGCTTCTAACAACTTGCCTCCCACACCATATATTCTTAATACCTTCCACAGAGCATCTCTATCAACTCTATCATATGCCTTCTCCAGATCCATAAATGCTACATACAAATCCATTTGCTTTTCTAAGTATTTCTCACATACATTCTTCAAAGCAAACACCTGATCCACACATCCTCTACCACTTCTGAAACCACACTGCTCTTCCCCAATCTGGCAATTCTATAGCCTCCAATAATCTTTTAATAACTGTTTCTTCTTTCTTTCCCCACCTTACTTACCTGGCATATAATCTTACATGTTGAAAAAATAATCAGATTTATGTCTATTAGACCTCCAGCTTTACTATCTTTCAAATTTTGGTGCTATCACTTTTCAGCTAGATCCTTCAATGCTGAACTGTCAGCATATGCATCTCCTCTAAAAATATCTCCTTTAGCTAACAAGCACCAGTCCTGGACCTTCTACATTTTTCTAAAGCTTTTATCAACTTGGCCAGGGCTTCCTTGATTGGTACAGCTCATATCATTCTTTCTACAGTTTCACTTAATTTCCTGGGTACTCTTTGTATCATCCTGAGTCTATGTTCTTCTACTTAAATATTCATGCTGTGTTTGCTGATAAGCTGCCAAAATTGCTCCTTCTGCAGCTCTTGCTGATAAGCTGCCAAAATTGCTCCTTCTGCAGCTCCATGCCCATTATCAAGAGCTTCTCTGTGTTTTAGTCCTTCCCTTTAACTAAACAGCTGCCAAAATTCCTCCTTCTGCACCTCCCTACCCACTTCTGACAATATATTCTGTAGGTGTTTTAGTCCTTCACTCCAATAAAACAGCCTGTATGATATCTAGAACATATCCATCATACTTTATATGCTTTGTAATAAATTCACCATCTTTCCTCTGATTATGCACCTCCTGAATCCTATCTACTACACCATTTTTTTTTATACTTAATAACTACATTTCTCAGATCTCTATGTTCCTCTCTCATCTAATGATACACTTCATAACCCTTGAACTAAAATCTCATTTTCTTTAATTCCTCTTCAAGTTGTGTTCACTTCTGGTCTTGGTTTTAAACAATTTTCCATAACTTCTACAACCATTTATCTCGTGGTTCCTCCTTAATTTTTAACCATCATCTCCTCCTTGTGGATCCTGTTACAAGTGACTGGTTTTGGAACATTTCTTTATTGGAGCCCATACCACACTGTAGCCCAATTTGAAGAAATAACTTTAGAAACAGTATTCAGTTTTAATAACATATGTTGACAAACTTGTTCCTAGCTTTCCTGTCTAATTTCTTTGCTTTCTTTAAAACCTATAATTCTATCTTTTTTGTGGCTCAGGCAAAGCTAGTGGTCTCAAACTGATCACCTGGAGTAATTCTATCCACAGTAACGAAGCTCACTGACACAAGTGGTCTCAAACTGATCACCCGGAGTAATTCTATCCACAGTAACGAAGCTCACCGACACAAAATAGTTCGTGGCTCAGGCAATGCTACTGGTTTCAAACTGATTACCCAAAGCAATTCTAGAAACAGTAATGAAGCTTACTAGCACAAAATAAGAGAATTTAAATTTTTTGCTGACTCTGACATTGGTGCCTAAAAAAACTCACTCTCTTCTCTCAAGTTAGACCTACACTTTTATACAGTAAAATTTTGCAACATTTCTTCACTTCCCCAAAGTTAGAAAACCTCTCTCTTAAGATGGCAACACTCATGGGCATTTGATTTGAATCTAGGAAACTACCACTCCCATGCCCTATCAAACTCCCAAAATTTGCACATTAAAACTTAATATCCACTGGATATATCACTTGAGAGTCCCTAACATTCTACTCCCCCACCCCTTACTTGTACATATTTGGCTTCAGGAGCTGCACTCTCTAAAATCTTGAAAATACATAAAGCACTGCCTCTGCTCTTCTTGCTGGCTGACTATCAATGTGTGTGAGAGTACATTCTGTACAGTATTAAAAGATACATGTATAAATCAACAACATTGTCAGGATGCTAACCAGGCATGAGATACATTATACTGAACACTGTTACACACATTAACACAAAGAAATCTTTACTAGGGCATATCTAGTAATTCACTTCCAATCTATCTATCTATATCTCTGATGCCTGTTCCAACTGGAACTCCCTCAAGGGAGTGGCCACAGCAGTAAACTCTCCATAACTAGAGAACTTACCAATAACAGGCCATTGGCAGAAGGTAACTCTAGTGCAGTGTTTGTAGAGGTTCCTACCTAATGTTCCTTCTGACTACTACCTAAAGCCCCAACCTGCTACTTCTACCCAATATTTTTACCTAATGCTCCTGCCTAGATATTCCTACCTACTACTTCCATTTACTGCTCCTACCATTTTGCCAAAAGGCAGGGCAAGTGCACAGTGTTCACCACAAGAAAATCTAGAGTAATGAAGAATGAACTGTGCAAGTTCAGTGTTGTCAAGCATTATGTATGAAAAGGGGAGACTGTGGACAGAGTGCCACTAATCCACGTGTAGGTGAGGCAGAAAGAAAAGACAGCTACCTGGGTCAGAGGAGTGCAAATGACAACCAATGAATTGCTGGCTCACTACCCAGCCATCACTAACCCTCCCGATACCCATGTAGGTAATACTAGTAATATACCTCCTTGTCTGATGGCTGCCTACCAACCACTACTTTCATTCACCAACATTTATGCATCAATGCAAAGTGTAAAGACAAAAAATGAAAGACTCGCACCAATTACTAATCTGAAATATGTTTTCACCTATCAAAATCTAATTTCCTCAGCTCCTGAAATGATGCTTTGAACCAAAATCATGACTTGTATCATGACATATTCAGTCACTTGAGTAATCTGCATGACAAATGCCCTGAAATTTCATATGTAAAAACATCTCAAATTGAAGATTAAAGTACACAATATACAGGTACACCACCGAATTTCCGGCAAATGATGGTTCGGCACCTCCTTTAGTCCGGACAAAATTAAATGAGGGAACTTGAAATTGCCATGGCCACCAGACTAGTTTACTGGGGGGCCACAGATGGTATTTTGTGTTGGGCGCGCTTATTTACATTCTTTACAGTGCACTTGCTGGTGGTGATACCACAATTCTGTGAGATTCTTAGCTTATTTTGCTTAAATTCAACCCTAGCTATGGTTTCTAAGACATTATAAGAGTGTTGGTCATGGTGTCAAACGTAAACACTAATCCATATCGATCCATGATAAAATAGAACTATGGAAAAAAATGGACCGTGGTGTTTCGGTGCATAAGCTGTGTGACATCTACAGTATTGGTTCATCAACTGTTTATGATACAAAGAAGCGAAGGGAGAAAATATTGAAATTCAATGCAGACAGCGATTCCAAGAAGCAAATGATAATTAGAAAAACTATGAAAGATGGTAAGAGTACTGAGCAGAATTGAGTGATGATGGAATGGTTTTGACAGCGTCAGAGTGATGGAGTGGACTTGTTAGGTAGCATGATAATGGACAAGGATAAGTTGTTCCATAAAGAATGTAAATCACAACATGAGCTTGACTAGTGAAGGATGGCTTCAAAGATTCAAGAAGCGTCATAGAATTTCAATGAATAAAGTGTACATTGAAAAGCAGTCTGCAAACCACGAAGGAGATGCCAAATATGTGGATAAATTTGAGAAACTCATAGCTGACGAGCACCTCAGTCCTGAGCAGGTGCATAACGTATTTAATCTATTTATTTAATCTACATCTAATTTTCAATTCAAATTTCTAGCAGTCCATGGTATACTTTAGACACATGGAAGAAATATAATTAGAGGGTTAGAGGTGTGTTCATGAATCATATTAGGTGACCACAGTTGGTACGGCAAAATGGTTAATTCAGCAAGGCTTTGGAACCAAGAGTGCTGGAAAATTGGTGGTGTACCTGTACTAGTTTTTGTTATGCACTGCATCAACAAAATAACTCTTACTACAGCTGTAGGTTCAATGCGTGATCAAGAACAAAAAGAAAGGAATCACTGAAAGACATACTCCAGTCAAAACATCAAAGTACACTTAAAAGGTTAGAAATATACAGTTATGCATATCTAAATATGAGAGTCATCATAACAGCCTTTACTCAATCATAGTTATCACATCTTACATGCCAAATCATCTTTCAAACTAGCCCCAGGCAAAAAAAGATTATTCAAATTCAACACTTTCACAGGAAACTCTAAACATATTAGCATTCAACTATAATTGTCGTTTCTTACTCATTGCCATCTTTCAACTAGCTCCAGGCATCACATGACTGGTCAAGTCATTCTTACACACAAGGCAAAATTTTTTTTATTTTTTTTTTTTTTTGCTTTGTCGCTGTCTCCCGCGTTTGCGAGGTAGCGCAAGGAAACAGACGAAAGAAATGGCTCAACCCACCCCCATACACATGTATATACATACGTCCACACACGCAAATATACATACCTACACAGCTTTCCATGGTTTACCCCAGACGCTTCACATGCCCTGATTCAATCCACTGACAGCACATCAACCCCGGTATACCACATCGCTCCAATTCACTCTATTCCTTGCCCTCCTCTCACCCTCCTGCATGTTCAGGCCCCGATCACACAAAATCTTTTTCACTCCATCTTTCCACCTCCAATTTGGTCTCCCACTTCTCCTCGTTCCCTCCACCTCCGACACATATATCCTCTTGGTCAATCTTTCCTCAATCATTCTCTCCATGTGCCCAAACCATTTCAAAAACACCCCCTTCTGCTCTCTCAAGCACGCTCTTTTTATTTCCACACATCTCTCTTACCCTTACGTTACTTACTCGATCAAACCACCTCACACCACACATTGTCCTCAAACATCTCATTTCCAGCACATCCATCCTCCTGTGCACAACTCTATCCATAGCCCACGCCTCGCAACCATACAACATTGTTGGAACAAGGCAAAATAATAGTCCTTAAACATAATAAACATGAGGTTTATCAGCACACAGGGACTGCTTAGCTGGGATGCGTGTTTGAATTAACAAAATCTGGAGGAGTGGAGTAGTTCATACAACTGGGAGGATGTGGTACCATGGGAGTGGAAGTGAATCATAGGGTGGGTGTAACAGTAAAGGTTTTGGGAGCATTGAGGAATGTGTGGAGAGGTCATTATCTGGGAGGGCAAAAATGAGTGTGTCTGAAGGTACAGTAGTCCCAACTATATTGCATGGATGCAAAGCATGGGCTTATACATGAGGATATGCTGAGGTGGGTGGAAGTGTTGGAAATGAAATATTTGGGAAACAAATATATGGTGTGAGGTAGTTTGACCAACTAAGTAATAAATGGATAAGAGAGAGGTGTGGCAATAAGAAGTGTGGTTGAGAGAGCTGAGGAGGGTGTGCTGAAATGGTTTGGACATCTGCAGAGAATGAGTGAAGAGAAGCTAACAAGGAGCATATACATATGTGTCAGAAAAGGAGAGGACACGGGGAAGGGAAACCAAATTGAAGATGGAGGGATGAAGTCAAAAACATTTTGATTGCTTAAGGCTTGAACATGCAGGAGGGTCAAAGGCATGCACAGGATAGATTGAATTGGAATGATATGGCATACAGGGGCTGACATGTTGTCAATGGATGGAACCAGGGTATATGAAGCAGCAAGGGGAAATAACAAACAGGTCTATATGGCCTTAGTGTGAATACAGGGCTGTGGTTTCGGAGTATCATATAAATGTGCACTACTTCACCAATGCAGGAAGAAGCGAGCATGTATGAAAAAATTGTCAGATGTAACATGGCTGAAATATTCTAAAATCATCAAATTTTCATTATGATTTATAAGTAATAGAATAACAAAACGTTTATAGACTCACCTTATTCAAAATTTCTTTTTTGGACTTGCCCATAAAGAGTGGCTCACCAAGATAACATTCGGCAAGAAGGCACCCCAAACTCCACATGTCTACCTGTTATATAAATAATATATATATTGCAATACCTTTTATCATACAACAGCTCTTACTTGATATGTCTACCCCTGTATACAGATGGTTAATGGTCAGTCTTTCACAAAAATATGAAGAAGATAAAGAATGATAAGAGGATATAACTGTGATATATATCTATATCTAGGCTTTTATGTTTGGAATATCACTCAACGTAAAAAATAATACAGAACAATTTATAAAATCTGCATAATTAAGCATATGATATGATTTATAAATACGTGATTCTCCCTAGAGATAAATTCCAGAAGTTCAGTGATGAAGAATGAAAAAATAAGATCACTCATAGATACCTATATGGCTGAAACATATGGTAAGTCATGTGAAAGAGATGGAGATTAAAAATACTCTGTAATTAAGTCAAAATATCCAGTTTTAGCACAGCTCAAGCAGTGCACAGTTTGAAATGTTTCACAATGACGGAACAAAACAATCTAGAGGAAGAAAATAACAATGTTATAAAATCCATCTTGTTGTCATTACTGATTTATTTATTTTGCCAAATCATCAAGAAGCAAAATTCTTTTCATTATCATACTTAATCGCTGTTTCCTGCATCAGCAAGGTAGTGCCAGGAAACAGACGAAGAATGGCCCATCCACTCACATACATATTTATTTATTTATCTATCTATTTTGTTTTGTCGGTCTCCCGCGTTAGCGAGGTAGCGCAAGGAAACAGACGAAAGAATGGCCCAACCCACCCACATACACATGTATAAACATACATGTCCACACATGCAAATATACATACCTATACATCTCAATGTATACATATATATACATACACACAGACATATACATATATACACATGTGCATAATTCATACTGTCTGCCTTCATTCATTCCCATCGCCATCCCACCACACATGAAATAACAACCCCCACCCCCCCTCATGTGCGCGAGGTAGCGCAAGGAAAAGACAACAAAAGCCACATTCATTCACACTCAGTCTCTAGCTGTCATGTAATAATGCACTGAAACCAAAGCTCCCTTTCTACATCCAGGCCCCACAGAACTTTCCATGGTTTACCCCAGATGCTTCATATGCCCTGGTGCAATCCGTTGACAACACGTTGACCCTGGTATACTACATCATTCCAATTCACTCTATTCCTTGCACGCCTTTTACCCTCCTGCGTGTTCAGGCCCCGATCACACAAAATCTTTTTCACTCCATCTTTCCACCTCCAATTTGGTCTCCCACTTCTCGTTCCCTCCACCTCTGACATATATCTCCTCTTGGTCAATCTTTCCTCACTCATTCTCACCATGTGACCAAACCATCTCAAAAAACCCTCTTCTGCTCTCTCAACCACACTCTTTTTATTACCACATCCCTCTTACCCTTTCATTACTTACTCGATCAAACCACCTCACACCACACACTGTCCTCAAACATCTCATTTCCAGCACATCCACCCTCCTGCGCACAACTCTATCCATAGCCCACACCTTGCAACCATACAACATTGTCGGAACCACTATTCCTTCAAACATACCCATTTTTGCTTTCCGAGATAATGTTCTCGACTTCCACACATTCTTCAACGCTCCCAGAATTTTCGCCCCCTCCCCCACCCTATGATTCACTTCCGCTTCCATCCGCTACCAAATACACTCCCAGATATATAAACACTTCACTTACTCCAGTTTTCCTCCATTCAAACTTACCTCCAAACTGACTTGTCCTTCAAACCTACTGTGCCTAATAACCTTGCTCTTATTCACATTCACTCTCAGCTTTCTTCTGTCCCACACTTTACCAAACTTAGGCACCAGCTTCTGCAGTTTCTCACATGAATCAGTCACTAGCATTGTATCATCAGTGAAGAACGACTGACTCACTTCCCAAGCTCTCTCATCTACAACAGATTGCATACTTGCCCCTCTTTCCAAAACTCTTGCATTCATCTCCCTAACAACCCCATCCATAAACAAATTAAACAACCATGGAGACATCACACACCCCTGCCACAAACCTACATTCACTGAGAACCAATCACTTTCCTCCCTTCCTACACGTACACATGCCTTACATCCTCGATAACAACTTTTCACTGCTTCTGACAATTTGTCTCCCACATTATAAATTCTTAATACCTTCCACAGAGCATCTCTATTAACTCTATCATATGCCTTCTCCAGATCCATAAATGCTACATACAAATCCATTTGCTTTTCTAAGTATTTCTCACAAACATTCTTCAAAGCAAACACCTGATCCACACATCCTCTACCACTTCTGAAACCACACTCCTCTTCCCCAATCTGATGCTCTGTACATGCCTTCACCCTCTCAATCAATACCCTCCCATATGATTTCCCAGGAATACCCAACAAACTTATACCTCTATAATTTGAGCACTCACTTCTATCCCTTTTGCCTTTGTACATTGGCACTATGCAAGCATTTTGCCAATCCTCAGGCACCTCACCATGAGTCATACATACATTAAATAACCTTACAAACCAGTCAACAATACAGTCACCCCCTTTTTTAATAAATTCCACTGCAATACCATCCATACACGCACATATACATAACTAAATATACATACATATATTTAAACTTTCTAAAGGGGGAAACAGAAAGAGTCACGCAGGGAGTGCTCATCCTCCTTGAAGGCTCAGATTGGGGTGTCTAAATGTGTGTGGATGTAACCAAGATGAGAAAAAAGGAGAAATAAGTAGTATGTCTGAGGAAAGGAACATGGATGTTTTGGCTCTGAGTGAAAGGAAGCTCAAGGGTAAAGGGGAAGGGTGGTTTGGGAATGTCTTGGAAGTAAAGTCAGGGGTTAGTGAGAGGACAAGAGCAAGGGAAGGAGTAGCTCTACTCCCGAAACAGGAGTGGTGGGAGTGTGCAACAGTGTAAAAAAGTAAACTCTAGATTGATATGAGTAAAACTGAAAGTGTATGGAGAGAGATGGGTGATTATTGGTGCATATGCACCTGGGCATAAGAAACATCTTGAGAGGCAAGTGTTTTGGGAGCAGCTGAGTGAGTGTGTTAGTAGTTTTGATGCACAGGGCCGGGTTATAGTGATGGGCGATTTGATTGCAAAGTGAGTAATGTGGCAGTTGAGGGAATAATTGGTGTACATGGGGTATTCAGTGTTGTAAATGGTAATAGTGAAGAGCTTAGATTTGTGCTGAAAAAGGACTGGTGATTGGGAATACCTGGTTTAAAAAGAGAGATATACATAAGTATACGTAGATGGCCAGAGAGTATTATTGGATTACATGTTAACTGATAGGCGCGCGAAAGAGAGACTTTTGGATGTTAATGTGCTGAGAGGTGCAACTGGAGGGATGTCTGATCATCATCTTGTGGAGGCGAAGGTGAAGATTTGTAGAGGTTTTCAGAAAAGAAGAGAGAATGTTGGAGTGAAGAGAGTGGTGAGAGTAAGTGAGCTTGCGAAGGGGACTTGTGAGAGGACGTACCAGGAGAGACTGAGTACAGAATGAAAAAAAGTGAGAACAAAGGAGGTAAGGGGAGTGGCGACGGAATGGGATGTATTTAGGGAAGCAGTGATGGCTTGCACAAAAGATGCTTGTGGCATGAGAAGTGTGTGAGGTGGGCAGATTAAAAAGGGTATTGATTGGTGGGATGAAGAAGTAAGATTATTAGTGAAAGAGAAGAGAGAGGCATTTGGACAATTTTTGCAGGGAAATAATGCAAATGACAGGGAGATGTATAAAAGAAAGAGGCAGGAGGTCAAGAGAAAGGTGCAAGAGGTGAAAAAGAGGGCAAATGAGAGTTAGGGTGAGAGAGTATCCTTAAATTTTAGGGAGAAGAAAAAGATGTTTTGGAAGGAGGTAAATAAAGTGTGTAAGACAAGGGAGCAAATGGAATCTTCAGTGAAGGGGGATAATGGAGAAGTGATAACAAGTAGTGGTGATGTGAGAAGGAGATGGAGTGAGTATTTTGAAGGTTTGTTGAATGTGTTTGATGATAGAGTGGCAGATGTAGGGTGTTTTGGTCGAGGTGGTGTGCAAAGTGAGAGGGTTAGGGAAAATGATTTGGTAAACAGAGAAGAGGTAGTAAAAGCTTTGTGGAAGATGAAAGCTGGCAAGGCAGCAGGTTTGGATGGTATTGCAGTGGAATTTATCAAAAAAGGGGGTGACTGTTTTGTTGACTGGTTGGTAAGGTTATTTACTGTATGTATGACTCATGGTGAGGTGCCTGAGGACTGGCAGAATGCTTGCATAGTGCCATTGCACAAAGGCAAAGGGGATAAGAGTGAGTGCTCAAATTACAGAGGTATAAGTTTGTTGAAGTATTCCAGGGAAATTACATGGGAGGGTATTGATTGAGAGGGAGAAGGCATGTACAGAGCATCAGATTGGGGAAGAGCAGTGTGGTTTCAGAAGTGGTAGAGGATGTGTGGATCAGGTGTTTGCTTTGAAGAATGTATGTGAGAAATACTTAGAAAAGCAAATGGATTTGTATGTAGCATTTATGGATCTGGAGAAGGCATATGATAGAGTTGATAGAGATGCTCTGTGGAAGGTATTAAGAATATATGGTGTGGGAGGTAAGTTGTTAGAAGCAGTGAAAAGTTTTATCGAGCATGTAAGGCATGTGTACGTGTAGGAAGCGAGGAAAGTGATTGCTTCTCAGTGAATGTTGGTTTGTGGCAGGGGTGTGTAATGTTTCCATAGTTGTTTAATTTGTTTATGGGTGGGGTTGTTAGGGAGGTGAAAGCAAGAGTTTTGGAAAGAGGGGCAAGTATGCAGTCTGTTGTGGATGAGAGCTTGGGAAGTGATTCAGTTGTTGTTCACTGATGATACAGCACTGGTGGCTGATTTGGGTGAGAAACTGCAGAAGCTGGTAACTGCGTTTGGTAAAGTGTGTGAAAGAAGAAAGCTGAGAGTAAATGTGAATAGGAGCAAGGTTATTAGGTACAGTAGGGTTGTGGGACAAGTCAATTGGGAGGTAAGTTTGAATGTAGAAAAACTGGAGGAAGTGAAGTGTTTTAGATATCTGGGAGTGGATTTGGCAGAAGAGGGAATCATGGAAGCGGAAGTGAATCACAGGGTGGGGGAGGGGGAGAAAATTCTGGGAGCGTTGAAAAATGTGTGGAAGTCGAGAATGTTATTTTGGAAAGCATAAATGGGTATGTTTGAAGGAATAGTGGTCCCAATAATGTTATATGGTTGCGAGGCGTGGGCTATAGAGTTGTGCGGAGGAGGATGGATGTGCTGGAAATGAGATGTTTGAGGACAATATGTGATATGAGGTGGTTTGATCAAGTAAGTAATGAAAGGGTAAGAGAGGTGTGTGGTAATACAAAGAGTGTGGTTGAGAGAGCAGAAGAGGGTGTTTTGAAATGGTTTGGTCACATGGATAGAATGAGTGAGGAAAGATGGACAAAGAGGATATATGTGTCAGAAGTGGAGGGAATGAGGAGAACTGGGAGACCAGATTGGAGGTGGAAAGATGGAGTGAAAAAGATTTTGAGTGATTGGGCCTGAACATGCAGGAGGGTGAAAGGCATGCAAGAGTAGAGTGAATTGCAATAATGTGGTATACCAAGGTCGACGTGCTGTCAACGGATTGAACCACGGCATGAGAAGCGTCTGGGGTAAACCATGGAAAGTTTTGTGGGGCCTGGATGTGGAAAGGTAGCTGTGGTTTTGGTGCATTATGCATGACAGCTAGAGACTGAGTGTGAACAAATGTGGCCTTTGTTGTCTTTTCCTAGCGCTACCTCGCACACATGCGGGGGGAGGGGGTTGTTATTTCATGTGTGGCGGGGTGGCGACGGGAATGAACAAAGGCAGCAAGTATGAATTATGTACATGTGTATATATATGTATATGTATGTGAGAAATACTTAGAAAAGCAAATGGATTTGTATGTAGCATTTATGGATCTGGAGAAGGCATATGATAGAGTTGATAGAGATGCTCTGTGGAAGGTATTAAGAATATATGGTGTGGGAGGCAAGTTGTTAGAAGCAGTGAAAAGTTTTTATCGAGGATGTAAGGCATGTGTACGTGTAGGAAGAGAGGAAAGTGATTGGTTCTCAGTGAATGTAGGTTTGCGGCAGGGGTGTGTGATGTCTCCATGGTTGTTTAATTTGTTTATGGATGGGGTTGTTAGGGAGGTGAATGCAAGAGTTTTGGAAAGAGGGGCAAGTATGAAGTCTGTTGGGGATGAGAGAGCTTGGGAAGTGAGTCAGTTGTTGTTCGCTGATGATACAGCACTGGTGGCTGATTCATGTGAGAAACTGCAGAAGCTGGTGACTGAGTTTGGTAAAGTCTGTGAAAGAAGAAAGTTAAGAGTAAATGTGAATAAGAGCAAGGTTATTAGGTACAGTAGGGTTGAGGGTCAAGTCAATTGGGAGGTGAGTTTGAATGGAGAAAAACTGGAGGAAGTGAAGTGTTTTAGATATCTGGGAGTGGATCTGGCAGCGGATGGAAACATGGAAGCGGAAGTGGATCATAGGGTGGGGGAGGGGGCGAGAATTCTGGGAGCCTTGAAGAATGTGTGGAAGTCGAGAACATTATCTCGGAAAGTAAAAATGGGTATGTTTGAAGGAATAGTGGTACCAACAATGTTGTATGGTTGCGAGGCGTGGACTATGGATAGAGTTGTGCGCAGGAGGATGGATGTGCAGGAAATGAGATGTTTGAGGACAATGTGTGGTGTGAGGTGGTTTGATCGAGTAAGTAACGTAAGGGTAAGAGAGATGTGTGGAAATAAAAAGAGCGTGGTTGAGAGAGCAGAAGAGGGTGTTTTGAAATGGTTTGGTCACATGGAGAGAATGAGTGAGGAAAGATTGACCAAGAGGATATATGTGTCGGAGGTGGAGGGAACGAGGAGAAGAGGGAGACCAAATTGGAGGTGGAAAGATGGAGTGAAAAAGATTTTGTGTGATCGGGGCCTGAACATGCAGGAGGGTGAAAGGAGGGCAAGGAATAGAGTGAATTGGAGCGATGTGGTATACCGGGGTTGACGTGCTGTCAGTGGATTGAATCAAGGCATGTGAAGCGTCTGGGGTAAACCATGGAAAGCTGTGTAGGTATGTATATTTGCGTGTGTGGACGTATGTATATACATGTGTATGGGGGTGGGTTGGGCCATTTCTTTCGTCTGTTTCCTTGCGCTACCTCGCAAACGCGGGAGACAGCGACAAAGCAAAAAAAAAAAAAAAAGTCTGTGTGTGTATATGTATACGTTGAAATGTATAGGTATGTATGTGTGCGTGTGTGGACGTGTATGTATATACATGTGTATGTGGGTGGGTTGGGCCATTCTTTCGTCTGTTTCCTTGCGCTACCTCACTAACGCAGGAGACAGCGGCAAAGTATAATAAAAAAAAATATATACATTCACATAGACATATACATATATCCACATGTACATATTCATATTTGCTTGCCTTTATGCATTCCTGGCGCTACCCAATCACACAGAAAATAGCATCCCTACCCACCACTTCAGCGAGGTAGTCCTAGGAAAACAGTCAAAAAAGGCCACATTCGTTCACACTAAGTATCTAACTGTCATGTGTAATGCACCAAAACCACAGCTCCCTATCTACATCCAGGCCCCACAGACCTTGGGATGGGGAAAAAAATTACTTCCTACTTATTCCCTGCATGATCTAAAAGGCAACTAAAAAAGGAGGGGAATCCTCCCCTCCAGTTTATACTCTTCCAAAAGAAGGAGCAGAGAAGGGGGCCAAGTGAGGACTTTCCCTCCCAAGGCTCAGTCCTCTTTTCTTGATGCAACCTCACTAACATGGGAAATGGCGAATACGTATTGAAAAAAATCACAAAATATACACTCATGTGTCTTACATGTAGGAATGATAATCATCATCTTAGAATCCATTTCCTAGCCTTATCTGCAATGGTATTTCTTACACAAGATCCTTCAAACAAATGTCTAACAAACTACTGAGGTTTAAGACATCATATATTCTTCTCCCATGATAAGTTTTTGTCTCCTAAAATGTCCTGGATAAACTAACTGCACTGAAGTGCAGTGGAAACAATAGTTCAGTGATGTTCACCACTACCACCAGCAACAGCAATATCGTCATATTTTAAAGGACAATAATCATCCCTCACTCCATTCTTCATGCCTACAAAGACATGTTACACAGACATACTACAGGCACACATAAATGTGGCATTTCATCCAGTTCAAACACTTGATGCTTGTGATGCATCAGAGTTTTCTCTCTGTCCTTTTGTGCTTCAACATAAATGTAGATAGATTTAACACTCCTTTACATCAACAGTTTCCCAAGTGGTTACATGCATATCAGTGCATACGTAGCATGTAGTTTCATAAACATGTGATTGCTTTGTTGCACGTATCATGAAATTCTGATTTTCTTATGAGCCACCCAAAAAATAAAAGACTGCAGTGATGCTTAATCAGCATTTTATTGGATATGCTTGTGTGCTAATCAGGAACCAGTGCTCCAACGCTTTGAAGAAGTTGAACATAGTACCACAGCTCATCATATCATTTATTAATAATTATTATACTTTGTCACTGTCTCCCGTGTTAGCGAGGTAGCGCAAGGAAACAGATGAAAAAATGGCCCAACCCACCCACATACACATGTATATACATACACACCCACACATGCAATTATGCATACCTATACATTCCATCGTATACATACATATACATACATACATATACATATATACACAAGTACAAATTCATACTTGCTGCCTTCATCCATTCCTGTTGCCACCCCGTCACAACATGAAATGGCACCCCCTCCGCCATACGCGTTCAAGGTAAAGCTAGGAAAAGACAACAAAAGGCCACATTCATTCACACTCGCTCTCTACTTGTCATGTGTAATGCACCGAAACCACAGCTCCCTTTCCACATCCAGGCCCCACAAAATTTTCCATGGTTTACCCCAAATGCTTCACATGCCCTGGTTCAATCCATTGACAGCATGTCAACCCCAGTATACCACATCGTTCCAATTCACTCTATTCCTTGCACGCCTCTCACCCTCCTGTATGTTCAGGACCCAATTCTTCAAAATCTTTTTCACTCCATCCTTCCACCTCTAACTTGGTTTCATTCTTCTCCTTGTTCCCTCCACCTCTGACACATATATCCTCTTTGTCAATCTTTCCTCACTCATTCTCTCCACACGTCCAAACCATTTCAACACACCCTCTTCTGCTCTCTCAACTACACTCTTTTCATTTCCACACATCTCTCTTACCCTTTCATTACTTACTCAATCAAACCACCTCACATCACATATTGTCTTCAAACATTTCATATCCAATACATCCTCCCTCCTCCGCACAACCCTATCAATAGCCCATGCCTCACAACCATGTAACATTGTTGGAACCACTAATCCTTCAAATATACCTATTTTTGCTCTCTGAGATAACACTCTCTCCTTCCACACACTCTACATCGCTCCCAGAACCTTCGTCCCCTCCCCCCACCCCGTGAACTCATTTCTGCTTCCATGATTCCATCCGCTGCTAAGTCCACTCCCAGATATCTAAAACACTTCACTTCTTCCAATCTTTCTCCATTCACACTTACATCCCAATTAACTTGTCCTTCAACCCTACTGAACCTAATAACCTTGCTCTTATTCTTATTTACTCTCAACTTTCTCCTTTCACACACTCATCCAAACTCAGTCACCAACCTCTGCAGTTCCTCACCTGAATCAGTCACTAGAGCTGTATCATCGGCGAACAACAACTGACTCACTTTCCCAGGCCCTCTCATCACCAACAGACTGCATACTTGCCCCTCTCCAAAACTCTTGCATTTACCTCCCTAACCACCTCATCCATAAACAAATCAAACAACCATGGGGACATCACACACCCATGCCACAGACCGACACTCACTGGGAACCAATCACTCTCCTCTCTTCCTACTTGTATACATGCCTTACATCCTTGGTAAAAACTTTTCATTCTAGCAACTTACCTCCCACACCACATACTCTTAAGACCTTCCACAAAGCATCTCTATCAACCCTATCATATTTTTTTTTTTTTTTTTTTTTATACTTTGTCGCTGTCTCCCGCGTTTGCGAGGTAGCGCAAGGAAACAGACGAAAGAAATGGCCCAACCTCCCCCCCATACACATGTATATACATACGTCCACACACGCAAATATACATACCTACACAGCTTTCCATGGTTTACCCCAGACGCTTCACATGCCTTGATTCAATCCACTGACAGCACGTCAGCCCCCGTATACCACATCGCTCCAATTCACTCTATTCCTTGCCCTCCTTTCACCCTCCTGCATGTTCAGGCCCCGATCACACAAAATCTTTTTCACTCCATCTTTCCACCTCCAATTTGGTCTCCCTCTTCTCCTTGTTCCCTCCACCTCCGACACATATATCCTCTTGGTCAATCTTTCCTCACTCATCCTCTCCATGTGCCCAAACCACTTCAAAACACCCTCTTCTGCTCTCTCAACCACGCTCTTTTTATTTCCACACATCTCTCTTACCCTTACGTTACTCACTCGATCAAACCACCTCACACCACACATTGTCCTCAAACATCTCATTTCCAGCACATCCATCCTCCTGCGCACAACTCTATCCATAGCCCACGCCTCGCAACCATACAACATTGTTGGAACCACTATTCCTTCAAACATACCCATTTTTGCTTTCCGAGATAATGTTCTCAACTTCCACACATTCTTCAAGGCCCCCAGAATTTTCGCCCCCTCCCCCACCCTATGATCCACTTCCGCTTCCATGGTTCCATCCGCTGCCAGATCCACTCCCAGATATCTAAAACACTTCACTTCCTCCAGTTTTTCTCCATTCAAACTCACCTCCCAATTGACTTGACCCTCAACCCTACTGTACCTAATAGCCTTGCTCTTATTCACATTTACTCTTAACTTTCTTCTTCCACACACTTTACCAAACTCAGTCACCAGCTTCTGCAGTTTCACACATGAATCAGCCACCAGCGCTGTGTCATCAGCGAACAACAACTGACTCACTTCCCAAGCTCTCTCATCCCCAACAGACTTCATACTTGCCCCTCTTTCCAAAACTCTTGCATTTACCTCCCTAACAACCCCATCCATAAACAAATTAAACAACCATGGAGACATCACACACCCCTGTCGCAAACCTACATTCACTGAGAACCAATCACTTTCCTCTCTTCCTACACGTACACATGCCTTACATCCTCGATAAAAACTTTTCACTGCTTCTAACAACTTTCCTCCCACACCATATATTCTTAATACCTTCCACAGAGCATCTCTATCAACTCTATCATATGCCTTCTCCAGATCCATAAATGCTACATACAAATCCATTTGCTTTTCTAAGTATTTCTCACATACATTCTTCAAAGCAAACACCTGATCCACACATCCTCTACCACTTCTGAAACCACACTGCTCTTCCCCAATCTGATGCTCTGTACATGCCTTCACCCTCTCAATTAATACCCTCCCATATAATTTACCAGGAATACTCAGCAAACTTATACCTCTGTAATTTGAGCACTCACTCTTATCCCCTTTGCCTTTGTACAATGGCACTATGCACGCATTCCGCCAATCCTCAGGCACCTCACCATGAGTCATACATACATTAAATAACCTTACCAACCAGTCAACAATACAGTCACCCCCTTTTTTAATAAATTCCACTGCAATACCATCCAAACCTGCTGCCTTGCCGGCTTTCATCTTCCGCAAAGCTTTCACTACCTCTTCTCTGTTTACCAAATCATTTTCCCTAACCCTCTCACTTTGCACACCACCTCGACCAAAACACCCTATATCTGCCACTTTATCATCAAACACATTCAACAAACCTTCGAAATACTCACTCCATCTCCTTCTCACATCACCACTACTTGTTATCACCTCCCCATTTGCGCCCTTCACTGAAGTTCCCATTTGCTCCCTTGTCTTTCGCACTTTATTTACCTCCTTCCAGAACATGTATATGTATGTATATGTTTTTATATATTTATTCATTTTTATTTATTATACTTTGTCACTGTCTACCACTTTAGCAAGGAAACAAGGAAACAAACGAAAGAATGGCCCAACCCACCCGCATACACATGTATATATATATACATCCAACATGCAAATATACATACCTATACATTTCAACATATACATATATATACATACACAGACATATACATACATACACATGAACATAATTCATACTTGCTAACTTTATTCATTCCCGTCACCAACCTGCCACACATGAAATGGCACCCCCCTCCCCCCACGAGATAGCGCTAAGAAAAGACAACAAAGGCCACATTCGTTCACACTCAGTCTCTAGCTGTCATGTATAATGCACCGAAACCACAGCTCCCTTTCCACATCCAGGCCCCACAAAACTTTCCATGGTTTACCCCAGATGCTTCACATGCCCTGGTTCAATCCATTGACAGCACGTCGACTCCAGTATACCACATCATTCCAATTCACTCTATTGCTTGCATGCCTTTCACCCTACTGCATGTTCTGGCCCCAATCGCTCAAAATCCCCTTCACTCCATCTTCCACCTCCAATTTGGTCTCTCACTTCTCCTCGTTCCCTCCACCTCTGACACATATATCCTCTGTCAATCTTTCCTCACTCATTCTCTCCATGTGACTAAACCATCGAACCATTTCAACACACCCTCTTCTGCTATCTCAACCTCTCTTTTTATTACCACACATCACTCTTACTCTTTCATTACTTACTTGATCAAACCACCTGATACCACATACTGTCCTCAAACATCTCATTTCCAACACATCCACCCTCCTCCGCACAACCCTATCTATAGCCCACGCCTCACAACCATGTAACATTGTTGGAATCACTATTCCTTCAAACATACCCATTTTTGCTTTCTGAGGTAATGTTCTCACCTTCCACACATTCTTCAAAGCTCCCAGAACCTTCGCCCCCTCCTCCACTCTAAGACTCACTTCCACTTCCATGGTCACATTCACTGCCAAATCCACTCCCAGATATCTAAAACACTTCACTTCCTCCAGTTTTTCTCCATTCAAACTTACCTTCCAACTGACTTGTCCCTCAACCCTACTGCACCTAACAACCTTGCTCTTATTCACATTTACTCTCAGCTTTCTTCTTTCATACACTTTACCAAACTCAGTCACCAGCTTCTGCAGTTTCTCACCCGAATCAGCCACCAGCGCTGTATCATCAGCGAACAACTGACTCACTTCCCAAGACCTCTCATCCACAACAGACTGCATACTTGCCCCTCTCTCCAAAAATCTTGCATTCACCTCCCTAACAAACCCATCCATAAATGTACTAAACAACCATGGAGACATCAAGCACCCCTGCAACAAACCAACAGGAAGGTACCTATATCATGTAACAAATACCTCTAGACTGAATTTCATCCCAAAAATAACTTCGGGTGCCCTGTAGAGTAGAGTCTGCAGCTCAAAGTCAGAGTAATACAAAGAAAGTTCTTCATCTGTATTCCGCAGAGCATTACCAAAGTCCACGACCATTAGTGAAGACAAGTCATCCTCTGAAATAATCCAAATATTCTTTAGGAAAGCCTGGAATGATCTGAAAGACATTCTAATTAAATTTCTACCATAAAACTATTTTCATTTAAAAAATCAAGCACACTTTCCAAAATTTTTAAGTCATCAATTTGGGAAATAATCTAAAAATTTCAATAAAACAAATTCTATCAAGCTTACCACTCCGTAAAAGAATATTTTCTGGTTTCAGATCAGCATGAATAACATTTTGTTTGTATAGGAAACCAAGGACGGTGAGGAGTTTTACTGTTAAGTCCCTGATGTGGGGCAGGGCTGATGCTTCACGAATATCACGGTGATCATAGTGAGTGTACAGTGGAGTGGGACTCAGGTACTCAAACACCAAGCAGTAATGAGGGCCATATAAAAACTGATTCTGTAATGAATAGTCAAACATATATCAAAAACAGTTATACAAACACAAGTTAAAAGCATATGTGCATCAATAATTAAATCCAATTATAATGTTAATTTGTTAACCTCTCCATCCATCTACTACCATTAACCCATTCCATTTCCATATGGCTATTCAAGTGCATATAGGCACATGCCATTTGTGGGAATGAATTCCGTAAAACTGGTCTCTACCTTGTCAGCTGGCAAAGGGAAGGAACATCAAATTCTCTAGGGCAGAAGCTATCTAGGAACTTCTACCTATTCAATGATGTGTTAATCCTTCCTGGCATCTAATTTTTTCATTCCTTCTTACAACTACATTAATCTATACCTCCTAAAATGCCATAAAATCAGACAGTAACAACAAAAAATTTAAGTTTTTGAAAGTTGAAAATCTCTCTTAAAGAAGTGTCTAGTGAGCAATGAAATAATCTGACTCATATTCCATAAGAAAGCAGCAGCGTTCACTTACCCTTTGAAATCAACTCCGAGATGGCTACAGCAAATGCTCAACACAGATGCCTCATCAACTGCCACCAAGCTGATATCACAGAACAACTTCCTATGAGCTACACAAAGCTCAAATTTTTCACAAGGAGGGAAAGGCCAAGCAGGGTGCAACAACCAGAAAACATTGCTCAGAGGTCTTACTGCCTTGGAGAGAAAAGGTTTTCAACTTTCGGAGCCTGAATTCCTCTCCTATGCAGTCTGTCCCACTAGCACTTGAGAACAAACCCACATGAAAGAGGAGGATTAGAGAAAAGCCTTTTGCTTAGACTAACCCTAAAGCAAAAATACCTTCACCAGTAAATTAAATGAACTCTGGAAATGGATTCTCCTGAAAGAGGAATCCCCACAACCACAGGTTATATCCACAACATCAAGATAGTAAGATACCATATGACATACTCAAAGGCACACTGATGAATAAAAAAAAACAACTGTTTTCATCTCCATAATGATATCTACCTCAGTAATCAACAACAGAATTTCCATGTTTCAGGTTTCACTTTGAACGGTTTTAGGCCTACTTTTAGTGTATGCAATTCTTTTTTTTATTGGTAAGGCATAACACACACAGTAATCAAAATTCATTCAACACCACATTCCATATCAGGTAATGAAATTACTAATATTACTTCACTGAAGCAGGGGGTAGCGATGCTGTTTCCTGTGGGGCAGAGTAGCGCCAGGAATGAATAAGGGCAAGCAAGTGTGAATGTGTGCATGTACATGTCTGTGTATATGTGAGTGTGTGTGTGTGTGTGTGTGTGTGTGTGTGTGTGTGTGTGTGTGTGTGTGTGTGTGTGTGTGTGCGTGTGTATGTGTTGATATGTAGATGTATATGTATGTGAGCATGTGTGGGAATTTGTGTACGTGTGTGTATACGAGTGGATGGGTTGTTCTTCGTCCTTTTTTTTACTAATATTACTTCACTGAAGCAGGGGGTAGCGCTGCTGTTTCCTGTGGGGCAGAGTAGCGCCAGGAATGAATAAGGGCAAGCAAGTGTGAATGTGTGCATGTACATGTCTGTGTATATGTGAGTGTGTGTGTGTGTGTGTGTGTGTATGTGTGTGTGTGCGTGTGTATGTGTTGATATGTAGATGTATATGTATGTGAGCATGTGTGGGAATTTGTGTACATGTGTGTATACGAGTGGATGGGTTGTTCTTCGTCCTTTTCCTGGTGCTGCCTCGCTTGACGCAGGAAACATTTGTGAATATTCACTGACATGCATATGGGTGGTTTGCATGCTTCCATCCACCCTCCCCCCAGCAAGCCATCATCAGGGTCTTCTTCCTCAGCTATGGTAGCTGGGTTATCCTGGCCCTTTAGGATCTCTTCAGCATAACAGTAGCAGGTGACAGGGATGTACTCTATGAAAGATCAGGTACTCCTGCACTTCTCAGCAGAGAGCTCAGTAAGTTTCAGATACTTGGGAGGAGTGTGATGCATGCCAGGTTGAATGTGATGGAGTTCTAGATTCAGCCATTCCCCCTTCTGCAGCCTAATTTTGTGGGGAGCAGCCATGTTGTATGTGCTCATGACCCCACAGCCCTCCTTGTATTCAGCTGAGTACACAAATATCTTGGCATTAAAATCCTGGTGCTGCATCTTAAAGACCTTTGAAGTGGTGTATTTGTCTTGCATTGTGTGACTCACCAAATACAGCATTTATTGTGAGGACTTCTTAATGTCTCTTCTTTTTGCAGTATGACCAAAGCCATGGTCACAAGGTCTGGAGTTTATGTGCATGTGTGTGTAATTACCTAATTGTACTGTTTGGGAGGGAGCTTTACACTTGTTGGGTAATATCTCTTGAATTCTCTCTACTATTGTACAACTTCTTAAATCTATGTATTATATCTGAATTAACTTTGTCTTCAATCATTCTGTTCCATTCATACACTACCTTTACACTATAAAAGTAAATCTTTACATCTGTTTTAACTAGCTTCTTGCTCAATTTCGTGTTATGTTCTCTGGTTGTTTTATCTCTACATCTCAAAAAACTGACCACTGTTCACGTCATCAATATGTTCTACAAACTAATAGGTTGTGATCAGGTCACCTCTCACTCTTCTCTTTTCCAAGCTCTTAACTCTGGTATCATCTTTGTTACCCTACGGTGGACCTTCTGTATATTAACTCTATGTGTATCTTTTGGTTTGGTGACCAAACTTGGGAAGTATAATCTAGTTTTGGCCTTATGTGGGATAAGAACAGCTTAAGATATTTCTTAATCCATATATTTGAAAGCTGATCTCAATATTTGCTAGAAGACCATCTCTCACTGTTTTTTAATGTGAGACTCTGGTGACAGGTAAGGGAGTAAGTGATAATGTTGACTCCCAAATCCTTCTTGCTTGATAATAATAATATTGAGGCCATCTTTCATTCTGTCCTATCCTCATTACATTACATTTTTTTTTTTTGTCGCTGTCTCCCGCATTTGCGAGGTAGCGCAAGGAAACAGACGAAAGAAATGGCCCAACCCCCCCCCCCATACACATGTATATACATACGTCCACACACGCAAATATACATACCTACACAGCTTTCCATGGTTTACCCCAGACGCTTCACATGCCTTGATTCAATCCACTGACAGCACGTCATCCCCGGTATACCACATCGACCCAATTCACTCTATTCCTTGCACACCTTTCACCCTCCTGCATGTTCAGGCCCCGATCACTCAAAATCTTTTTCACTCCATCTTTCCACCTCCAATTTGGTCTCCCACTTCTCCTCGTTCCCTCCACCTCCAACACATATATCCTATTGGTCAATCTTTCCTCACTCATTCTCTCCATGTGCCCAAACCATTTCAAAACACCCTCTTCTGCTCTCTCAACCACGCTCTTTTTATTTCCACACATCTCTCTTACCCTTACATTACATACTCGATCAAACCACCTCACACCACACATTGTCCTCAAACATCTCATTTCCTGCACATCCACCCTCCTGCGCATAACTCTATCCATAGCCCACGCCTTGCAATCACACAACATTGTTGGAACCACTATTCCTTCAAACATACCCATTTTTGCTTTCCGAGATAATGTTCTCGACTTCCACACATTCTTCAGGGCTCCCAGGATTTTCGCCCCATCCCCCACCGTACGATTCACTTCCGCTTCCATGGTTCCATCCGCTGCCAGATCCACTCCCAGATATCTAAAACAATTTATTTCCTCCAGTTTTTCTCCATTCAAACTTACCTCCCAATTGACTTGACCCTCAACCCTACTATACCTAATAATTAACCTTGCTCTTATTCACATTTACTCTTAACTTTCTTCTTTCACACACTTTACCAAACTCAGACACCACCTTCTGCAGTTTCTCACATGAATCAGCCACCAGCGCTGTGTCATCAGCGAACAACAACTGACTCACTTCCCAAGCTCTCTCATCCACAACAGACTTCATACTTGCCCCTCTTTCCAAAACTCTTGCATTCACCTCCATTACAACCCCATCCATAAACAAATTAAACAACCATGGAGACATCACACACCCCTGCCGCAAACCTACATTCACTGAGAACCAATCACTTTCCTCTCTTCCTACACGTACACATGCCTTACATCCTCGATAAAAACTTTTCACTGCTTCTAACAACTTGCCTCCCACACCATATATTCTTAATACCTTCCACAGAGCATCTCTATCAACTCTATCATATGCCTTCTCCAGATCCATAAAAGCTACATACAAATCCATTTGCTTTTCTAAGTATTTCTCACATACATTCTTCAAAGCAAACACCTGATCCACACATCCTCTACCACTTCTGAAACCACACTGCTCTTCCCCAATCTGATGCTCTGTACATGCCTTCACCCTCTCAATCAATACCCTCCCATATAATTTACCAGGAATACTCAACAAACTTATACCTCTGTAATTTGAGCACTCACTCTTATCCCCTTTGCCTTTGTACAATGGCACTATGCACGCATTCCGCCAATCCTCAGGCACCTCACCATGAGTCATACATACATTAAATAACCTTACCAACCAGTCAACAATACAGTCACCCCCTTTTTTAATAAATTCCACTGCAATACCATCCAAACCTGCTGCCTTGCTGGCTTTCATCTTTACATCTTTCATCTTTACATTTATTCATTTATATTTATTTTGCTTTGTCACTGTCTCCCGCGTTTGCGAGGTAGCACAAGGAAACAGACGAAAGAAATGGCCCAACCCACCCCCATACACATGTATATACATACACGTCCACACACGCAAATATACATACCCATACATCTCAATGTACACATATATATACACACAGAGACACATACATATATACACATGCACACAATTCACACTGTCTGCCTTTACTCATTCCCATCGCCACCTCGCCACTCATGGAATACCATCCCCCTTCCCCCTCATGTGTGTGAGGTAGCGCTAGGAAAAGACAACAAGGGCCCCATTCGTTCACACTCAGTCTCTAGCTGTCATGCAATAATGCCCGAAACCACAGCTCCCTTTCCACATCCAGGCCCCACAGAACTTTCCATGGTTTACCCCGCGCTTCACATGCCCTGATTCAATCCATTGACGGCACGTCGACCCCGGTATACCACATCGATCCAATTCACTCTATTCCTTGCCCGCCTTTCATCCTCCTGCATGTTCAGGCCCCAATCACTCAAAATCTTTTTCACTCCATCTTTCCACCTCCAATTTGGTCTCCCACTTCTCCTCGTTCCCTCCACCTCTGACACATATATCCTCTTGGTCAATCTTTCCTCACTCATTCTCTCCATGTGCCCAAACCATTTCAAAACACCCTCTTCTGCTCTCTCAACCACGCTCTTTTTATTTCCACACGTCTCTCTTACCCTTACATTACTTACTCGATCAAACCACCTCACACCACATATTGTCCTCAAACATCTCATTTCCAGCACAGCCACCCTCCTGCGCACAACTCTATCCATAGCCCACGCCTCGCAGCCATACAACATTGTTGGAACCACTATTCCTTCAAACATAGCCATTTTTGCTTTCGGAGATAGTGTTCTTGACTTCCACACATTCTTCAAGGCTCCCAGGATTTTCGCCCCCTCCCCCACCCTATGATTCACTTCCGCTTCCATGGTTAGGTTAGGTTAAATTTCATCAATCATGCATCTGATCAACTTTGGGGTTATGTTCAGGTCCCCATGTACAGATGCAATCCTCCTTGCTTTTCAATTTTCTCATGACTTTTGCATCATCTGTAAGCATATTCTGAAAGGATGAAACTTTGTTGCTTGCTGAGAGTGAAGAGGTGTAGCAAAAGGTTGTAAGTGTTTTATGATGTCTGTAAGCATAGATGACTGAAGGTAAATGTAAGTAAAAGTGAAGTGTATAAGATGTAACAGAGTGAAATATACATTTTTCAAAGCCCTATAGTGTGAGAGTAGAAAGTGTACAAAACTGTGTCATAGTTATGAAGGGAGAAAGACCAGAAGAGACGAGGAGCTATCATGGGTATGTTTGGTTACATGAAAGGTGAGATAAGGGAAAGGGAAGTACAAGGTAGAAAGGGAAATACAAGGTAGAAGAGTCATTGGGTTCCTTAACAGAATAATGAAGAGTTGAAGTGTAAGTATGGAACTGAAGAAAGGATTAAGGGATAGCATAGTCCTTCTGACAAACCTAAGCAGCCTAAACATGGGCACACAATGAGTCACGGAGGTCAAAAATCTGGCCATGAAAATGAAATGTTCTAGAGGAGCATATGGTATGACTAGATGGAATGAAGAAACTAATGAGGGGGTGTATGAGAGATTTGGTACGGCAATGAATGCAAAGGGAATGAACTATGAAGTGGATGGGTGGGTGAAACATAGTACTTTGAGGTGGTTTGAGTATATAGAGAGAATGCAAGATGGGGAGTCTACAAGGAGAGTGTATAACAGTACAATTAAAGGGGTTGGTATGAGAGGACCACCACCTGTGACATGGGGAAATAAAGTAGAAGAGTATCGCATGGAAAGAAACAGGGGGAGAATGCATGGAATGGTGTGAGGGAGGCATGTAAGGAGAGGGATAAATGGAGACAATTTTGTCCTGGCCATCCCCTTGTGGGAGTTCCTGAAGGGATTAGACATCAGAAATATGGATAGATTAATAAAGTCTATCCCTTCAAGCAAGTCATCCACACAGATCAAGGCAAGCATCAGTACTGCAAAGAAATACTTACAGCACTCCACTAATGACCTCAACCTATTTTGGAGAAGGCTTCTCTGAGATGTGTCATCTGTTCATTTCCATTAAGATAATCTTCAATCCATTAAAGGAGTCTTCCTCTTATTCTAGCCTGGTATTCCAGCTCCTCAAATCACCCTCCAATGTAGTACTGAGTTAAATGCTTTCTGGCAGTTAAGACACAAACAGTCTACCCAGCTTCCCTTTTGTCTAGGACTGAGCTCACTATCTCATACAAATCTAAGAGGTTTCTTGCATGACATCCTTTCCCTAAAACTGGGTTAACTCTTACTTAGGTAATTTCTCATCTGCAAAAACTCATCCATTTGCTTTCTGATTATATTTTCTAGTACCTTACAAATCACACTCTGCAAGGAGACTGGTCTGTAATTCAGCACCTCTTCCCGATTTCTTTTCTTATTGATGGGCATCAAATATGCCAACTTTCTACTCCCTTGGCACTTTGTCTTTCTCCAGGGACATCCTGAATACTGCTTAAAGAGGTCTATCTAACATATCTGCACAAATCTTCAATACGTATGGTGACTAAGCATTTCATTGTTTTCTGATGGCTCCTCTCCATACCATCTCACTACTGATAGGACTTTAGTGTTTTCTACTGTGAAAGCACAACTGAACTGTTATTCAGTTCCTCACACATCATCCTCAACTACTTTTCCCTCTGAATCTCATAATCAGACTTGCTGCTCTTTGACTGACAAGCTACTTCTAACAAATTCAAGGAAAATATTTGGATTTTCAACTACCTTACCCACCACACTCTTCAAAATTTCTGTTCCTCCTTTCTTATTATGCTACACTCATTCCTTGCTCTCATACCTTGCATAAGCTGGCTGGCTGGTGTGTCTCCCATATCTCAATCACTGCATATCTTAAAACCCTTTTGTTTTTGACATCTCTGATTAAACCATTCTTCCCTCTTTCTTAACTTTCCTTTTGCATTTAAGGCTAAACAAACACATTCCCATTCCTTAACTGTAAATTTTACAGAACTTTTCACTGCCATAAATTGGCTCCTGGCTACTAAATTCCATTTCCTAATCCACATTACCACAGACACAGTTAAGTTCTGTGTAGTTTCTACAACTATATCTCCTCCTCAAGTCCAGTTTCAACTTTGCTCTCTTAACTTCCTCGTTCACATAATAAATATACGCATGACATTGTGACTTTTTCAAGGTAGTATATCCTAGATTCTTGTTTTACGTTGGGAATTCCAGTCATGAACAAAAGTCCACATCAAGGCCAAGCCTTAATTGAAATATAGAGGTTAATGAAAAAGAAAAAGAAGAGACAAGGGAAAGTCTTTACAAATCTGGGGGAAGTGAAAAACCTCTCTTTTAAAATGTAACAGGTCATAGTTGTTGGGAAAGGCATGAGATAGTAGAAAGTTCCCAAAGCTTTGAGGAGTAGGAAAAGAAACAGTTATGATTAAGGCCCATCCTTGAGCTGTCAATGGCCACACAAAAAAATCATGAGACGCAGCAGCTTGCTGAGTATTGTGTGGTCTCACTTGTCATGGGGTTACAGAAGCAGCAAGTTCTTGGGAGCAAAAACTAAAGTAACACCTATAGATGAAGGAAAGTAAACCAACATTACAACATAGGGCAAGTGGGTCAAATTTTGATGTTAGCCTTGGAAAGTTTATGTCAGACTCCTTCCAACTCAACTCTGTCAAGTAAAGATGAACAGCTATAACCATTCCAGATGTGAATGCAGTATTTACAAGGATGGGTCAATCCTTTGTATAAATGGAGCAACTGTTCAGAAAGAAAATAATGGCATCTAAACATGACTCCCAGTTATTTTCAATATCCATGCGTGTCTGTGAAAATAAGATCTACTAATGTGTGTGTGAGTGTGTGTAATTACCTATTTGTACCGTATGGGGAGGGAGTTTTATACTCATGGGCCCCATCTCTTAAACATTCACTACTGTCATACAGCCTCTTAAAGTTATGTATGATGTCTTCATCAACCAGGTCCTCTGTCATCCTGTTCCATTCATTCACCATATTTACATCCTTTATAATAAATTTCATATTCAATTTCATGTCCTCTGGTTTCTTCATCCCTACATCCCTCAAAGAACTGTTCTCTGTTTAAAACTTAAAAGTTGTGATCAAGTCACAAGTCACTCATCTCTTTCAAGGTGGGTAAATTTAAAGGAGCCAGCCGCTCCTAAAACACTTGCCTCTCATGATCTTTCCTCTCATGACCAGATCCATAAGCATCAATAATCACCCATCTCTTGACATCCTGTTTCAGTTTTACCCACATCAATCTAGAATTTACACTCTATCACATACTCCCATGACTCCTGCTCCAGTAGTACTACTCCTTCCTTAGCTCTTGTCCTCTAAGCAACTCCTGACTTTACTCCTATGACATTTCCAAACCATTCTTCTTTACCCTTGAGCTTCATTTCACTCAGAGCCAAAGGGTAAAGAGCTTCATTTCACTAAGAGCCAAAGGGTAAAGAGCTTCATTTCACTAAGAGCCAAAACATCTAGGTTTCTTTCCGCAAACATACTACCTATTTCTCCTCTCTTCTTTTTTATTTTATTTTATTTTGCTTTGTCCCTGTCTCCCGCATTAGCGAGGTAGTGCAAGGAAACAGACGAAAGAATGGCCCAACCCGCCCACATACACATGTATATACATACACGTCCACACACGCAAATATACATACCTATACATCTCAATGTACACATATATATACACACACACAGACATATACATATATACACATGTACATAATTCATACTGTCTGCCTTTATTTGTTCCCATCGCCACCCCGCCACACATGGAATAACAACCCCCTCCCCCCCTCATGTGTGCGAGGTAGCGCTAGGAAAAGACACCAAAGGCCACATTCGTTCACACTCAGTCTCTAGCTGTCATGTAATAATGCACCGAAACCACAGCTCCCTTTCCACATCCAGGTCCCACAGAACTTTCCATGGTTTACCCCAGATGCTTCACATGCCCTGGTTCAATCCATTGACAGCATGTCGACCCCGGTATACCACATCGTTCCAATTCACTCTATTCCTTGCACACCTTTCACCCTCCTGCATGTTCAGGCCCCGATCACTCAAAATCTTTTTCACTCCATCTTTCCATCTCCAATTTGGTCTCCCACTTCTCCTTATTCCCTCCACCTCTGACACATATATCCTCTTGGTCAATCTTTCCTCACTCATTCTCTCCATGTGACCAAACCACTTCAAAACACCCTCTTCTGCTCTCTCAACCACACTCTTTTTATTTCCACACATCTCTCCTACCCTTACATTACTTACTCGATCAAACCACCTCACACCACATATTGTCCTCAAACATCTCACTTCCAGCACATCCATCCTCCTGCGCACAACTCTATCCATAGCCCACGCCTCTCAACCATACAACATTGTTGGAACCACTATTCCTTCAAACATACCCATTTTTGCTTTCCGAGAAAATGTTCTCGATTTCCAAACATTCTTCAAGGCTCCCAGAATTTTCGCCCCCTCCCCCACCCTATGATTCACTTCCGCTTCCATGGTTCCATCCGCTGACAGATCCACTCCCAGATATCTAAAACACTTTACTTCCTCCAGTTTTTCTCCATTCAAACTTACCTCCCAATTGACTTGACCCTCAACCCTACTGTACCTAATAACCTTGCTCTTATTCACATTTACTCTCAACTTTCTTCTTTCACACACTTTACCAATCTCAGTCACCACCTTCTGCAGTTTCTTACATGAATCAGTCACCAGCGCTGTATCATCAGCGAACAACAACTGACTCACTTCCCAAGCTCTCTCATCCATAACAGACTGCATACTTGCCCCTCTTTCCAAAACTCTTGCATTCACCTCCATTACAACCCCATCCATAAACAGATTAAAAACTATGGAGACATCACACACCCCTGCCGCAAACCTACATTCACTGAGAACCAATCACTTTCCTCTCTTCCTACACGTACACATGCCTTACATCCTCTTCTTATATTGGTTATATCCAGGTTTCTTTCCGCAAACATACTACCTATTTCTCCTCTCTTCTTATATTGGTTATATCACATATTTTGACATCTAAGTCTGAGCCCTCAAGGAGGATGAGCACTCCCACCTGGCTCCTTATGTTTCCTCTTTCAGAAATAGAAATACAAGACGGGAGGGTTTTCAGCTCCCCACTCCCACCCTCTATGACACACTCGGAATACAGGGGTACCTAAGGCAGCAAGTATAAATATGTACATGTGTATAAATGTATATGTAACTGTATTTACATGTATATGTTGAAATGTATGTGTATGGACATAAGCATGTATGGGCGTTTATGTATATATATTCCTATGAGTCCACGGGGAAAATGAAACACGATAAGTTCCCAAGTGCACTTTCGTGTAATAATCACACCATCAGGGGAGACACAAGAGAGAAATATAACAGTTACTTGATATACAACAAAGAGACGTAGCTTGGACACCATATGGTAAGCATGTTCACCATATGGCGTCCTAGCTATGTCTCTTCGTTGTATATCAACTGACTGTTATATTTCTCTCTTGTGTCTCCCCTGATGATGTGATTATTACAAGAAAGTGCACTTGGGAACTTATCGTGTTTCATTATCCCCGTGGACTCAAAGGAATATTTTGATCACGCGCAAAATTGCGATCCTTTCCATTATGTATATATATATATATATATATATGTATATATGAGTGGTTGGGCCATTCTTTGTCTGTTTCCCTGTGCTACCTCGCTGATGCAGGAAACAGCGATTAAGTATAATAATAATAATAATAATAATAATAATGATGATGATACTACTACTACTACTCCTACTACTACTACTACTACTAATAATAATAATAATAAACATGTGTATGTGGGTGGGTTGGGCCATTCTTTTGTCTGTTTCCTTGCGCTACCTCGCTAACGCAGGAGACAGAGACAAAGTAAAATAAATAAAATAAATAAATAATTTTTTCATATATAATCATCATTTCCTATGTTAGTGAAGCAGTGTTCCAAGAACATATGATTGAGCCTTAGAGGGAAAACACCCCACTTGGTCCCCATCTTTGTTTTTCCACTGGAAAAAGTAAAACTGGATGGGAGGATTTCCAGCCCCCATTCCCACTCCTTTTAGTCACTTTCTGCAACACACAGGGAATATGTGGGAACTATTCTTTCTTCCTTATCCCCAGGGATAATATATGTATATATTATTTGTATATACAGAGAAGCAGAGAAGAGGTAGTAAAAGCTTTAGTTAGTAAAAGCTTTGCGGAAGATGAAAGCCGGCAAGGCAGCGGGTTTGGATGGCATTGCAGTGGAATTTATTAAAAAAGGGGGTTACTGTATTGTTGACTGGTTGGTAAGGTTATTTAATGTATGTATGATTCATATTGAGGTGCCTGAGGATTGGCGGAATGCTTGCATAGTGCCATTGTACACAGGCAAAGGGAATAAGAGTGAGTGCTCAAATTACAGAGGTGCCTAAATGTGTGTGGATGTAACCAAGATGTGAAAAAAGGAGAGATAGGTAGTATGTTTGAGGAAAGGAACCTGGATGTTTTGGCTCTGAGTGAAACGAAGCTCAAGGGTAAAGGGGAAGAGTGGTTTGGGAATGTCTTGGGAGTAAAGTCAGGGGTGAGTGAGAGGACAAGAGCAAGGGAAGGAGTAGCAGTACTCCTGAAACAGGAGTTGTGGGAGTATGTGATAGAATGTAAGAAAGTACATTCTCGATTAATATGGGTAAAACTGAAAGTTGATGGAGAGAGATGGGTGATTATTGGTGCATATGCACCTGGGCATGAGAAGAAAGATCATGAGAGGCAAGTGTTTTGGGAGCAGCTGAATGAGTGTGTTAGTGGTTTTGATGCACGAGACCGGGTTATAGTGTTGGGTGATTTGAATGCAAAGGTGAGTAATGTGGCAGTTGAGGGAATAATTGGTATACATGGGGTGTTCAGTGTTGTAAATGGTGAAGAGCTTGTAGATTTATGTGCTGAAAAAGGACTGATGATTGGGAATACCTGGTTTAAAAAGCGAGATATACATAAGTACACTTATGTTAATGTATGTATGACTCATGGTGAGGTGCCTGAGGATTGGCGGAATGCGTGCATAGTGCCATTGTACAAAGGCAAAGGGGATAAGAGTGAGTGCTCAAATTACAGAGGTATAAGTTTGTTGAGTATTCCTGGCAAATTATATGGGAGGGTATTGATTGAGAGGGTGAAGGCATGTACAGAGCATCAGATTGGGGAAGAGCAGTGTGGTTTCAGAAGTGGGAGAGGATGTGTGGATCAGGTGTTTGCTTTGAAGAATGTATGTGAGAAATACTTAGAAAAGCAAATGGATTTGTATGTAGCATTTATGGATCTGGAGAAGGCATATGATAGAGTTGATAGAGATGCTCTGTGGAAGGTATTAAGAATATATGGTGTGGGAGGCAAGTTGTTAGAAGCAGTGAAAAGTTTTTATCGAGGATGTAAGGCATGTGTACGTGTAGGAAGAGAGGAAAGTGATTGGTTCTCAGTGAATGTAGGTTTGCGGCAGGGGTGTGTGATGTCTCCATGGTTGTTTAATTTGTTTATGGATGGGGTTGTTAGGGAGGTGAATGCAAGAGTTTTGGAAAGAGGGGCAAGTATGAAGTCTGTTGGGGATGAGAGAGCTTGGGAAGTGAGTCAGTTGTTGTTCGCTGATGATACAGCGCTGGTGGCTGATTCATGTGAGAAACTGCAGAAGCTGGTGACTGAGTTTGGTAAAGTGTGTGAAAGAAGAAAGTTAAGAGTAAATGTGAATAAGAGCAAGGTTATTAGGTACAGTAGGGTTGAGGGTCAATTCAATTGGGAGGTGAGTTTGAATGGAGAAAAACTGGAGGAAGTGAAGTGTTTTAGATATCTGGGAGTGGATCTGGCAGTGGATGGAACCATGGAAGCGGAAGTGGATCATAGGGTGGGGGAGGGGGCGAAAATTCTGGGAGCCTTGAAGAATGTGTGGAAGTCGAGAACATTATCTCGGAAAGCAAAAATGAGTATGTTTGAAGGAATAGTGGTTCCAACAATGTTGTATGGTTGCGAGGCGTGGACTATGGATAGAGTTGTGCGCAGGAGGATGGATGTGCTGGAAATGAGATGTTTGAGGACAATGTGTGGTGTGAGGTGGTTTGATCGAGTAAGTAACGTAAGGGTAAGAGAGATGTGTGGAAATAAAAAGAGCGTGGTTGAGAGAGCAGAAGAGGGTGTTTTGAAATGGTTTGGTCACATGGAGAGAATGAGTGAGGAAAGATTGACCAAGAGGATATATGTGTCGGAGGTGGAGGGAACGAGGAGAAGAGGGAGACCAAATTGGAGGTGGAAAGATGGAGTGAAAAAGATTTTGTGTGATCGGGGCCTGAACATGCAGGAGGGTGAAAGGAGGGCAAAGAATAGAGTGAATTGGAGCGATGTGGTATACCGGGGTTGACGTGCTGTCAGTGGATTGAATCAAGGCATGTGTATGGGGGTGGGTTGGGCCATTTCTTTCGTCTGTTTCCTTGCGCTACCTCGCAAACGCGGGAGACAGCGACAAAGCAAAAAAAAAAAAAAAAAAAAAAAAAAAAAAAAAAAAAAGTTTGGAGAGTATTCCTGGGAAATTATATGGGAGGGTATTGATTGAGAGGGTGAAGGCATGTACAGAGCATCAGATTGGGGAAGAGCAGTGTGGTTTCAGAAGTGGTAGGGGGTGTGTGGATCAGGTGTTTGCTTTGAAGAATGTATGTGAGAAATACTTAGGAAAGCAAATGGATTTGTATGTAGCTTTTATGGAGCTGGAGAAGGGATATGATAAGAGTTGATAGAGATGCTCTGTGGAAGGTATTAAGAATATATGGTGTGGGAGGCAAGTTGTTAGAAGCAGTGAAAAGTTTTTATCGAGGATGTAAGGCATGTGTACGTGTAGGAAGAGAGGAAAGTGATTGGTTCTCAGTGAATGTAGGTTTGCGGCAGGGGTGTGTGATGTCTCCATGGTTGTTTTAATTTGTTTATGGATGGGGCTGTTAGGGAGGTGAATGCAAGAGTTTTGGAAAGAGGGGCAAGTATGCAGTCTGTTGGGGATGAGAGAGCTTGGCAAGTAAGTCAGTTGTTGTTCGCTGATGATACAGCGCTGGTGGCTGATTCATGTGAGAAACTGCAGAAGCTGGTGACTGAGTTTGGTAAAGTGTGTGAAAGAAGAAAGTTAAGAGTAAATGTGAATAAGAGCAAGGTTATTAGGTACAGTAGGGTTGAGGGTCAAGTCAATTGGGAGGTAAGTTTGAATGGAGAAAAACTGGAGGAAGTAAATTGTTTTAGATATCTGGGAGTGGATCTGGCAGCAGATGGAACCATGGAAGCGGAAGTGAATCATAGGGTGGGGGAGGGGGCGAAAATTCTGGGAACTTTGAAGAATGTTTGGAAGTTGAGAACATTATCTCGGAAAGCACAAATGGGTATTTTTGAAGGAATAGTGGTTCCAACAATGTTGTATGGTTGCGAGGCGTGGGCCTTGGATAGAGCTGTGCGCAAGAGGGTGGATGTGCTGGAAATGAGATGTTTGAGGACAATGTGTGGTGTGAGGTGGTTTGATCGAGTAAGTAATGTAAGGGTAAGAGAGATGTGTGGAAATAAAAAGAGCGTGGTTGAGAGAGCAGAAGAGGGTGTTTTGAAATGGTTTGGGCACATGGAGAGAATGAGTGAGGAAAGATTGACCAAGAGGATATATGTGTCGGAGGTGGAGGGAACGAGAAGTGGGAGACCAAATTGGAGGTGGAAAGATGGAGTGAAAAAGATTTTGAGTGATCGGGGCCTGAACATGCAGGAGGGTGAAAGGCGGGCAAGGAATAGAGTGAATTGGATCGATGTGGTATACCGGGGTTGACGTGCTGTCAGTGGATTGAATCAGGGCATGTGAAGCGTCTGGGGTGAACCATGGAAAGCTTTACCTTGCTGACGCGGGAAACAGCATTCAAATATAATGAATACATAATCCTTAATGCTGACATACAAGTACACAATAAGAGCAGAAGTAAACAAAATTAAGGGAAAGGCATACCAATTTTCAGACATGGCTGTACAGCAGAATGCAGGTGAGTCATCCTATATGTACAATGACTAAAGAAAATGTTAGCTATAAACAGATGGTAAAAGTGGATCTGTGACATTAGCCCAGTGGCAAATTGTGATTGACCAATGCACCTGTAATGAGCATTTTCTGACAACAGCCTGGATTCATTCAGAAACGATGTGTGTAGGCAACTTGGTCCTCACTAAATATGAAGGTGGACAGAGTCCCAAGCCATATATACCCGAGAAAAATATAATCTCAGTGCTTGCAGGACAGACTGCAAAGGAGGGAAATACTAAGAAACATTCAGAATCACATACCAGAAGTCTAGCAAAAGGTACAAGCAGCCAAGGGTCTGCTCTGTGTAGTTCCAATAGAATGTCAGCTTCTTGAGATCCAATTGGTTTATACACACGATGTAACACCTTGATTGCCAGTGGTCTATCCTTGTGAAATGTGTCCTGTAAACAAAAGGATATACCAAGACTTCAATTCTGTTGTTAATTAAAAGAATGCATTTAGACTAATATGACTGCCTGAGTGTCTGCATGTGTCGGTCAGTGCCATAGCTCCATGACAATGACAGCTGGAAACTTTAAACTTTGTAAGCATACCAAAGGGGCCCCAAGGGTAAACATCTGGGTATGATATTCAAATCTGGTATCTCTGTGTGTAATACCTATTTGTAATGTACAGGGTGGGTTGGAATTTTACACTCATGGAGCCCCATCTCTTGAACGGGTTATCTATCTCTATCATACTTCTTAAACTTATGTTTGTTGTCTGCATATGCCATGTCCTCAGTCATTCCATTTATCCACCACTTTTATTCTATAAAAGGACTTCTTTATGGCTTTTTTAAAAAGCTTCTCGCCTAATTTTATGTTCATCCTATGGTTCCTCTATCCCAACATCTTTTGAAGAACTGTTCTCCAACCACGTCATCAATCTGTTTTAAATACTTAAAAGGCTGTGATCATATCATCCCTCAACTCTTTCTTCCAAGGTGGATAAATTAACAACCTTCCTAGACTTTCCCTGTAACTCAGCTCTCTTAATTCTGGTACCATTTACGTTGCCCTCCACTTAACCTTTTCAATAAGCTCTTTGTGCTTCTTTTGGTGTTAACCACCCCTGAGATGCATATTCTAGTTTTAGCCTTATGTAGGATATGAACACCTTCCTAATTATTTCTTTATCCAGATACTTGAAAGATATTCTAAAATTTGCTGACAAAATATTTTTCTACTCAACTTTTCTTCTAATGTGGGACTTCGGCAACAGGATCGGGGGTGATGTTGACTCCCATGTTCTCACATAAAGAATCCTAATGCTTGTTTCTGGCTAAATAATAATCATATTGAGGCCTTCTTTCACTCTGTTCCATTCTCATTACTTTACAGATGCTTAGACTGAATTTCATATACCACATATAAGACAACATTGGAGTCTATTTAGAACCCTCTGTAAGTTGTTTCAACCCCCCTTGTTTTCTCACTTTCCTAATGACCTTCAAATCATCTTCAAACATATTCAGGTAGGAGCCCATACCTTAAAGTATGCAATTTAAATAGACCAAAAAGAGTAATAATCCCAGAACAGATCCCCATGGTGTTCCAGTGGTTACCTCAACCCATTTGGAGAAGGATCCTCTAACACATGTCCTTTATTCCTTTCCACTGATATAAACTATCCACAGAAGGAGTTTCCTCCTTATTGCAGCCTAGTGATACAGTTTCTTAAATCAGCATTCCTATGCAGTTCAGCATCAAATGCCTTCTGCCAGTCCATACACAAACAATCCACCTAGCTTACCCTTTTGCCTCAGAAAGAGCTCAAAGAAATCTAAGAGGTTTAATACACATGACCTCTTTTTCCTAATACTGTAATGTCTCACACTTATGTAATTTCTACTTTGTAGAAAGTCATCCATTTGTTCCCAAGATACCTTTTCCAGAAACTCACAAATCACACTCATTATCAAAACTGGTCTCCTTCCTTATATACAGGTATGATGTTTGCCCTTTGTCATTCCCTTGACACTTTGCTGCTCTCCAATGAATGGCTGAATAGTATCTACACACATCTTCAGCACATGTGGTTAAATTTCATGGACTATGAGCTTGTATGGTTCAATTCCTTTTAATATTGTTAAGTGTCTTTTGTAGACATTTCTAAAACCCTCTTACCTTACCTTATCCTCCTTGTCAATCTTTCCTCACTAATTCTCTCCATGTGACCAAACCATTTCATTACACTCTCTTCTGCTCTCTCAACCACATTCTTTTTATTACCACACATCCCTCTTATCCTTTCATTACTTACTTGATCAAACCACCTCACACCACATATTGCCCTCAAACATTTCATTTCCAACACATCCACCTTCCTCCGCACAACCCTATCTATAGCCCATGCCTCGAAACCATATAACATTGTTGGAACCACTATTCCTACAAACATACACACTTTTGCTCTCCAAGATAACATTTTCGCCTTCCACACATTCTTCAACGCTCACAGAACCTTCGCTCCATCCACCACCCTCTACTCACTTCCACTTCCATGGTTACATCTGCTGCTAGATCCACTCCCAAATATCTAAAGCACTTCAATTCCTTCAGGTTTTCTCCATTCAAACTTACCTCCCAATCAACTTGCTCCTCAACCCTACTGAGCCTAATAACCTTGCTCTTATTCACATTTACTCTCAACTTCCTTCTTTCACACACTTTACCAAACTCAGTCACCACCTTCTGCAGTTTCTCACCCGAATCAGCCACCAGTGCTGTATCATCAGCAAACAACCACTGACTCACTTCCCAAGTCCTCTCATCCACAACAGACTGCATACTTGCCCCTCTCTCCAAAACTCTTGCATTCATCTGTCTTAACATCCCATCCATAAACAAATCAAACAACCATGGAGACATCAAACACCCCTGCCACAAACTGACATTCACCGGGAACCAATCACTTTCCTCTCTTCCTACTCATACACATGCCTTACATCCTTGGTAAAAACTTTCCAATGCTTCTAACAACTTATCTCCCACACCATATACTCTTAATACCTTCCACAAAGCATCTCTATCAACTCTATCATATGCCTTCTCTAGATCCATAAATGCTACATACAAATCCATCTGTTTTTCTTAGTATTTCTCACATACATTCTTCAAAGCAAACACCTGATCCACACATCCTCTACCACCTCTGAAACCACAGTGCTCTTCCCCAATCTGATGCTCTGTACATGCCTTTACCATCTCAATTAATACCCTCCCATATAATTTCCCAGGAATACTCAACAAGCTTCTACCTCTGTAATTTGAACACTCACCTTTATCCCCTCTGCCTTTGTACAATGGCACTATGCATGCATCCCGCCAATCCTAAGGCACTTCACCATGAATCATACATGCACTGAATATCCTTACCAACCAATCAACAACACAGTCACCCCCTTTTTTTTAATAAATTCCACTGCAATACCCTCCAAACTTAACCGCCATTTCCCACATTAGCAAGGTAGAGCAAGGAAACAGATGAGGAATGTCCCAACCCACCCACATACACATGAATGTACATAAATGTCCACACACGCAAATCTTTTCTTTCGTACTATTCGCCATTTCCCGCGATAGCGAGGTATCGTTAAGAACAGAGGACTGGGCCTTTGAGGGAATATCCTCACCTAGCCCCCTTCTGTTGCTTCTTTTGGAAAATTTAAAAAAAACGAGAGGGGAGGATTTCCAGCCACCCGATTCCTCCCCTTTTAGTCGCCTTCTACAGCACGCAGGGAATACGTTGGAAGTATTCTTTCTCCCCTATCCCCAGGGATAAATGCTACATACAAATCCATTTGCTTTTCTAAGTATTTCTCACATACATTCTTCAAAGCAAACACCTGATCCACACATCCTCTACTACTTCTGAAACCACACTCCTCTTCCCCAATCTGATGCTCTATACATGCCTTCACCCTCTCAATCAATACCCTCCCATATAATTTACCAGAAATACTCATCAAACTTATACCTCTGTAATTTGAGCACTCACTCTTATCCCCTTTGCCTTTGTACAATGGCACTATGCAAGCATTCCACCAATCCTCAGGCACCTCACCACGAATCATACATACATTAAATAACCTTACCAACCAATCAACAATACAGTCACCCCTTTTTTAATAAATTCCACTGCAATACCATCCAAACCAGAGAAGAGGTACATATACATTTCACCATATACATATATATATATATATGTGAGAAACTGCAGAAGCTGGTGACTGAGTTTGGTAAAGTGTGTGGAAGAAGAAAGTTAAGAATAAATGTGAATAAGAGCAAGGTTATTAGGTACAGTAGGGTTGAGGGTCAAGTCAATTGGGAGGTGAGTTTGAATGGAGAAAAACTGGAGGAAGTGAAGTGTTTTAGATATCTGGGAGTGGATCTGTCAGCGGATGGAACCATGGAAGCGGAAGTGGATCATAGGGTGGGGGAGGGGGCGAAAATTTTGGGAGCCTTGAAAAATGTGTGGAAGTCGAGAACATTATCTCGGAAAGCAAAAATGGGTATGTTTGAAGGAATAGTGGTTCCAACAATGTTGTATGGTTGCGAGGCGTGGGCTATGGATAGAGTTGTGCGCAGGAGGATGGATGTGCTGGAAATGAGATGTTTGAGGACAATGTGTGGTGTGAGGTGGTTTGATCGAGTAAGTAACGTAAGGGTAAGAGAGATGTGTGGAAATAAAAAGAGCGTGGTTGAGAGAGCAGAAGAGGGTGTTTTGAAATGGTTTGGGCACATGGAGAGAATGAGTGAGGAAAGATTGACCAAGAGGATATATGTGTCGGAGGTGGAGGGAACGAGGAGAAGAGGGAGGCCAAATTGGAGGTGGAAAGATGGAGTGAAAAAGATTTTGTGTGATCGGGGCCTGAACATGCAGGAGGGTGAAAGGAGGGCAAGAAATAGAGTGAATTGGAGCGATGTGGTATACAGGGGTTGACGTGCTGTCAGTGGATTGAATCAAGGCATGTGAAGCGTCTGGGGTAAACCATGGAAAGCTGTGTAGGTATGTATATTTGCGTGTGTGGACGTGTGTATGTACGTGTGTATGGGGGTTGGGCCATTTCTTTCGTCTGTTTCCTTGCGCTACCTCGCAAACGCGGGAGACAGCGACAAAGTATAAAAAAAAAAAAAAAAAAAAAAAAAAAATATATATATATATATATATATATATATACATATATATATATAAATATATATATATTTTTTTTTTTTTTTCAAACTATTCGCCATTTCCCGCGATAGCGAGGTAGCGTTAAGAACAGAGGACTGGGCCTTTGAGGGAATATCCTCATCTGGCCCTCTTCTCTGTTCCCTCTTTCGGAAAAAAAAAAAAAAACACAAGAGGGGAGGATTTCCAGCCCCCCGCTCCCAAATATATATATATATATATATATATATATATATATATATATTTCTTTTTTTTTTTTTTTTTTTTTTTTTTTTCCAAAAGAAGGAACAGAGAAGGGGGCCAGGTGAGGATATTCCCTCAAAGGCCCAGTCCTCTGTTCTTAACGCTACCTCGCTAATGCGGGAAATGGCTAATAGTATGAAAGAAAAGAAAAGAAAAGATATATATATATATATATATATATATACATACATACACTTGTACATATTTGTGCTTGCTACCTTCATCCATTCCCGTCACCACCCACCACACATGACATGGCATCCCCCCCACCTCTCCAACGAGGTAGCGCCAGGAACTGAGAAAAAAGGCCACAATCGTTCACACTCAGTCTCTAGTTGTCATGTGTAATGCATCAAAACCCCAGCTCCTTTTCCACATCCAGGCCTCACAGACCTTTCTATGGTTTACCTCACATGCCCTGGTTCAATCCAATGACAGCCCATCCACACTGGTATACCACATCATTCCAATTCACTCTATTCCTTGCCCACCTTTCACCCTCCTGTATGTTCAGGCTATGATCACTCGAAATATTTTTCACTCCATCCTTCCACCTCCAATTTGTCTCCCGCTTCTCCTTCTTCCCTCCACCTCTAACACATATATCCTCTTTGTCAAACTTTCCTCACTCATTCTCTCCATATGACCAAACCATTTCAACACACCCTCTTCTGCTCTCTCAACCACACTCTTTTCATTACCACACCTCTCTCTTACCTCTTCATTACTAACTTAATCAAACCACATCACACCACACATTGTCCTCAAACACTTCATTTCCAACACATCCACCTTCCTCTGCACAACCCTATGTATAGCCCATGCCTTACAACCATATAACATTGTTGGAACTACTATTCCTTCAAACATACACACTTTTGTTCTCCGAAATAATGTTCTCACCTTCCACACATTCTTCAACGCTCACAGAACCTTTGCTCCCTCCCCAACCCTGTGACTCACTTCAGCTTCCATGATTCCATCTGCTGCTAAGTCCACTCCCAGATATCTAAAACACTTCACTTCCTCCATTTCTTCTCCATTCAAACTTACCTCCCAATTAACTTGTCCCTCAACCCTACTGAACCTAATAACCTTGCTTTTATTCACATTTACTCTCAGCTTTCTTTTTTCACATACTTTACCAAACTCAGTCACCAACTTCTGCAGTTTCTCACCTGAATCAGCCACCAGCGCGGTATCATCATCGAACAACAACTGACTCACTTCCTAAGCCCTCTCATCCACAACAGACTGCATACTTGCCCCTCTCTCCAAAACTCTTGCATTCACCACCCTAACCACCCCATCCACAGACAAATCAAACAACCATGGAGACATCACAAACCCCTGCCACAAACCGACATTCACTGGGAACCTATCACTTTCCTCTCTTCCTACTTGTACACATGCCATACATCCTTGGTAAAAACTTTTCACTGCTTCTAGCAACTTACCTCTCACACCATATACTCTTAAAAACCTTCCACAGAGCATTTCTATCCATCTTATCATATGCCTTCTCCAAATCCATAAATGCTATGTAAAAATCCATCTGTTTTTCGAAGTATTTCTCAAATGCATTCTTCAAAGCAAACACCTGATCCACACACTCTCTACCACTTCTGAAACCACACTGCTCTTCCCCAGTCTGAAGCTCTGTATATGCCTTTACCTTCTCAATCAATTCCCTCCCATATAATTTCCCAGGAATACTCAACAAACATATGCCTCTGTAATTTGAACACTCACCTTTACCCCCTTTGCCTTTGTACAATGGCACTGTGCATGCATTTTGCCAATACTCAGTTACTTCACCATGATCTACACATACAGTGAATATCCTTACCAACTGCAATACCATCCAATTTGTTTATGGTGAGGTGGTTAGGGAGGTGAATGCAAGAGTTTTAGAGATAGGGGCAAGTATGCAGTCTGAGGTGGATGAGAGAGCCTGGGAAGTGAGTCAGTTGTTGTTCACTGATGATACAGCACTAGTGGCTGATTCGGGTGAGAAACTGCTGAAGTTGGTGACTAAGTTTGGGAAAGTATGTGAAAGAAGAAAGTTGAAAGTAAATATAAATAACAGCAAGGTTATTAGAATCAGTAGGGTTGAGGGACAAGTTAACTGGGAGGTAAGTTTGAAGGGAGAAAGACTGGAGGAAGTGAAGAGTTTTAGATATCTGGGAGAGGAATTAGCAGTGGATGGAGCCATGGAAGTGGAAGCAAGTCACAGGGTGGGGGAAGCGGCGAAGGTTCTGGGAGTGTTGAAGAATGTGTGGAAGGCCAGAACATTATCTGAGAGAGCAAAAATGGGTATGTTTGAAGGAATAGTGGTTCCAACAGTGTTATATGGTTGCGAGGCATGGGCTACAGATAGGGTACTGTGAAGGAGGGTGGACGTGTTGGAAATTAAATGATGAAGGACAATAAGTGAAGTGAGGTGGTTTGATTAAGTAATGAAAGGGTAAGAGAGATTGGTGGTAACAAAAAGAGTGTGGTCGAGAGAGCACAGAAGGGTGTGTTGAAATGGTAGGGACACATGGAGAGAATGAGCGAGGAAAGATTGACAAAGAGGATATATGTGTCAGAGGTAGAGGGAAAGAGAAGTGGGAGACCAAACTGGAGGTGGAAGGATAGAGTGAAAAAGATTTTGAGCGATCGGGGACTGAACATACAGGAGGGTGAAAGGTGAGCAAGGAATGGAGTAAATTGGAACGATGTAGTATACCGTGGCCAACATGCTGTCAATGGACTGAACCAGGGTATGTGAAGCATCTGGGGTAAACCATGGAAAGGTCTGTGGGGCCTGGATGTGGAAAGGGAGCTGTGGTGTCGGTGCATTACACACGACAGCTAGACTGAATGTGAACGAATGTGGCCTTTTTTGTCCTTTCCTAACGCTAACTTGTTGGAGAGGTGGGGGGATGCTATGTCGTGTGTGGCGGGTGGTGACGGGAATGGATGAAGGTAGCAAGCACAAATATGTAGGGGGGGGGGGGGGGGGGGGGGGGGGATGATGATGATGATGATGATGCTGTTTCATGTATGGCAGGGTAGCTATGGGAATGGCTAAGGCAGCAAGTATGAATATGTACATGTGTATATCTGTATTTCTCTGTGTGTGTGTATGTATGTATACATTGAATTGTATGTGTATGTTTATGTGCGTGTATGGGCATTTAAGTATATACATGTGTATGTGGGTTTCCTTGCGCTACCTCACTACCACGGGAGTCGGTGATTAAGTATAATGAAAAAAAATATTAAAAAGCCACAGATATCACACAGCCCTGCCCCACAGATACATGTAGCCTTAAACTTTTGCCCAGCTCTCCATCTACTCTTACACATTCATTTGCTCCTCTATAGAAGGCTTTCACACCATCCAACAGTTGTCCCCCTATACCCACAAAGAATTCCATTCAACTCTGTCATATGCTTTCTGCCGATCCATAAAAGCTGCATACAACTTCTTACCTTTCGCTAAATACTTTTTCTTGGTCATCTTTAATACAAAAATCTGATCCACACATCCCCTACCTTTCCTAAACCTCCTTGATCTTCACTTATTCTGCATTTAGTCTTTTCCATAACTCTGTCAATCAATATTCTTGCATACACTTTTCCTGGTATACTTAACAGACTTATTCCCCCATAACTGCTACATACATCCATAGCAGCCTTTCCTACCTTAAGCTTCATTATTGACCTTCTTATCTCCCTCTTTGCTATAGGCCCCTGCACCTGTATCCTCTTCCTTCCATCCTCCATACCCATGCATGTAACAACTGCCAACTCCCCCTCTTCCACATTTATCATTTCTTCAAAACACATTTTCTTTCTTTTACTTCCTCCCTTTGATTCAGCAATTCCCCTTCCTTACTTCTCACATTAACATTCCACTCTTACATCCACCTCTTTCCTTTTCCACCTCCTTCCAGTATAGTTTCTTATCATTCTAAAACTGTTCACTTAACTTTCTTACAAAATCTTCATTTACTCTTTCTTTGCTTTCCTCTATCAACTTCTGAACATTCCACTTACATATCTTGTATTCTTTCCTCCCCCACTGCTGAACTTCCACTGGTACATTCCTGTTGAGCAATCTACTATGTGCCCTTTTCATTCTGTTCCACCACATTTTTAATCTCCTGTCCACTACGCATTGCCCTTTTTATTCCTGTATCTCACTACCTTGTATCCAACTACTGATTCCACAACCTTTACAAGTATTTCTCTAAACATTTTAAACACCTCATTCACACATGACTGCATTCCGACATTCACTGCACTTTTATCTAAGCTTTCAGTTACTTTCCTTCCATACTCCACACTGTATTTTTCCTGATTCATCTTTTCGCTTGCCAACACTTTTACCCCTTCATTCTTCCCAACACCATACCTCCTATTCTCCCTGATCCTCATCCCCACAAGAATCATCAAATAATCAGTCTCTCCAAAGAATCCTCTCACAACTCTAGCATCCAGCACAGCCTTTCTCAATCTTTCATCCACTAACACATATTCAATCATAGCCTTTTGTTCTTTTCTTCCATCATTCCTCATCCATGTTTATCTGTGGATCATCTTGAGCTGAAAAAAGAAGTTTACAAGGAATAAACCCCTCTCAAGCCAAATATCCACAAGATAGCCATTCTCATTTACTCAAGGCACTCCCCATTTACCAACTGTCTGACTTTTGCATTCATATCAGCCAAATGACCAGGTTTCTCTTATTCTCAAAACTGTTTATAGCCATTCAAATTCCTCCAGAAAAGCTTCATTTCATCCTTACCTCATACAGTCTTCATATTCACAGGCACATATACACATACCTATGCATATTTCACAAGCCCAATCTTTCCTTTCACCCACACTATTCTTGATCCATTCCATCCATGCTCAGTAACACTCCCATACTCTTGGTAACAGGAAAATTGCAAATCCTTCTTTCCCTATTCTTTGATCATTTTCACACACTCCCGTCCGTACCACACCTCCTCCCATGCCCCTAGGGGTAAGTTTGTTGAGTGTACTTGGTAAGAAGTATGAGAGGGTATTGAATGAGAGGGTGAACGAAAGTACAGATTACTGCAGTGTGGTTTCACATGTGGTAGAGGATGCAAGGTCCTGGTGTTTACTTTAAGGAATGTGTGTGAGAAACACTTAAGAGAAACAGAATGATTTGTATGTGGCATTTATGGATCTGGAGAAAGTATATGATAGGGATTCCTTGTGGAAGGTCTTAAAAATATACGGTGTGAGAGAAAAGCAACTAGAAACACTGAAAACTCTTTATCAAGGGTGTATGGCATGTATACACATAAATTATGAAGTACTGCTCTCATATCTGGGGTGGGTCTAGCTCTATATCCTTATTTGAGAGAGATAAGCTGAAAGCAATTCAACATAAACTCTTCCAGGCTAACGTCAAAACTTGATCTGCGTGCTCTAAGCCACGTTCACTTTCCCTCTTCTATATGTACTCCTTTGGTGTTTGCTCCCAAGAGCTTGCTGTTTGTGTGCCCCCATCACTAGCTAGACCATGTGATAGTCAGGAAACTTGCATTGCACAATTACCATGAGGCCGTTGGCAACTCAATGGTGGACTGTTTTGATAACTGTTTCTTTCCCTACACCTTGAAGCTTTGGAACTGTCTACCTTCTCATGTTTTTCCCAATAACTATAAATTGGCACATTTTGAAAGACAGGTTTTTCACTTTCTCTAAAATTCAGAAATACTTTATTTCTTCGTTCTCCTTTTCATAATCCTCAATATATTTCAATTAATGCCCAGCCTTCATATGTACATGAGTAAAGTCTCCAATGTAATAATAATAAAATGATGTTTGGAAGAAGGTAAATAACATGCATAAGATAAGAGAACAAATAAGAACACCAGTGAAGGGGGCAAGGGGGAAGTGATAACTGGTAGTGATGAAGTGAGGAGGAGATGGAGTGAGTACTCTGAAGGTTTGTTGAATGTCTTTGATGATAGAGTGGCAGATGTAGGGCATTTTGGTTGAGGTGGTGTGCAAAGAGGCAGGTTTGGAAGGTTCTTCAGTTGAATTTATTAAGAAAGAGGGTGACTGTGTTATTGATTGGTTGATAAGGATATTCAATATACGTATGGATCATGGTGAAGTGCCGGAGGATTGGCGGAATGCATGTATATTGCCAATGTACAAAGGCAAAGGGGATAAAGGTGAGTGTTCAAACTACAGAGGCATAAGTTTGGTCAAGTATTCCTAGAAAATTGTAAGGGAGGGTACTGATGAGAGGATGAAGGCATGTACAGAGTTTCAGATTGGGGAGGAGCAGTGTAGTTTCAGAAGTGGTATGGGATGTGTGGATCAGGTGTTTGCTTTGAAGCATGTGTGTGAGAAATACTTAGAAAAACAAATGGCTTTGTATGTGGCAGTTATGGATCTGGAGAAGGTATATGACAGGGTGGATAGAGATGCTTTGTGGAAGGTCCTAAGAGTATACGATGTGGGAGGTAAGCTGCTTGAAGCAGAGAAGTTTTTATCAAGGGTGTACGGCATGTGTACCAGCAGGAAGAGAAAAGAGTGACTGGTTCCCAATGAAGGTCGGTCTGCGGCAGGGGTGTGTGATGTCCCCATGGTTATTTAATGTGTTTATGGATGGGGTGGTTAGGGTGGTAATGCAAGAGTTTTGGAGAGAGGGGTTAGTTTGCAGTCCGTTGGGGATGAGAGGGCCTAGGAAGTGAATCAGTTGTTCGCCGATGACAGCACTGGTGGCTGATTCGAGTGAGAAACTGCAGAGGGTGGTCACTGAGATTGGTAGTGGTTATGTTTGAAGGAATAGTAGACCAAGCAATATCATATGAATGTATAGCATGGGCTATAGATAAGACTGTGCATATGAGCATGGATGTGTTGGAGATGAAATGTTTGAGGACAAATATGGTGTGAGGTGGTTTCACTGACTAAGTAACAAGTTGATGAGTGCGGTAATGTGGTAATAAAAAGAGTATGGTCGAGAAAGCAGAAGAGGGTGTGCTGAAATGGGTTGAACATATAGAGAATGAGTGAGGAAAAAAGGTTGACAAAGATATATTTATCAGAAAAGGAGGGAACAAGAAGAATGGGGAGACCAAACTGGAGATAAAAGGATGGAGAGAAAAAGATTCTGGGCAATTGCGGCCTGAACATGCAGGAGGGTGAATGGCGTGAATGGAATAAATCAACTGGAACAACGGGGTATATCTGGGTTGACGTGCTGTTAATGGACTGAACCTGGGCATGTGAGGTGTCCGGGGTAAACCAATGTGGGGCCTGGTTGTAGACAGGTAACTGCAGTTTCAGTGCATTACACATAACAGATAGAGAATGTATGTGGGTGGGTGTGGCTTTTCGTAAGTCTGTTCCACGCGTTTCCTTGCTACTGCGGGAAACGATGATCAATTATGAAAAAATCAATTAATATTGAATCTAATAATGTCTGCTGACCATCTCTCCTACTTACATATGTATACTTGTGTATGTCCCTCTTTTTAATCCAGGTATTCCAATCATCAGTCCTTTTTCAACAGACAACTTAACAAGTTCTTCACCATTTCAATTCATAATACTGAATATCTCACGCCCCCCAATTATACCCTCAACCACCACATTACTCATCTTCGTTTTCAAAGCAACCATTACTCAGTCTCTCACATCAAAGCTGCTGACAAACTCGATCAGCTGCTCCCAAAACAATTGCCTCTCATGGTCTTTCTTCCCATGGCTAGGTGCATAAGCAATGCTAATTAATCAATCATCTCTTGCCATCCACTTTCAATTTTACCCACATCAGTCTAGAATTAACTTCCTGACACTTTCACACACTCCCAAAACTCTTGCTTTACAATATACCTACCTTACAAGTTATCCATCTCTCATGCTCTTGCTCCTTACATATTCTGAACACTATGAATATAAATTTATCATCCAATCATTAGAGCTAAATCATGTGTTTCTTCATGAAAGCTTCGTGCACACTCTATGGTTGAATATTTACCAATCACCAGAGCTTTCAGTGCACCTACAATCTTTATCCCTTGTTTGCTTCTACTTTCAACTTCAGCTTTCCCACTTGCGATCTAACTGAACATTACTCCTAATCTCTAAGCTCACCCATATATATATCTGTCTATCTATCTATATTTCTGAGCCTGTTTCATCCTGGAACTCCCTTAAGGAGGTGGCCACAAACAATCTCCACAACTAGTGAACTCCCGTGCTGCTTCTTAGCCCTTAGGGCCTTAACCATAATAAGCCACTGGCAGAGGGCAACCCTAATGCAGCATTTGCAGAGGTTCCTACCTGCGTTCCAACTGACAATTTCTACCTAATACTTCTTCTCATCCATAATTCACTGTTATTCACCTTGCAGACACGCAGTAAGTATACAGTGGTCTCTCATGCATTTACAAAAAAAAAAAAAAAAAAAAAAAACTGCTGTTCTTTCATTCACCTTCAAGTTCAGCAACCTCTAGCTCTTCCTTTAATTCTGCTAACAACACAGCTAACAGCGAATGTATCAACTTCCATAGTTTCTTTAGAATTGTCATACCATAATCACCCTAACTCATCTTCATCTCAAATAATGACCAATTGACAAAAACACTAAAGACCTATGGTGACATCAAACAACCCTGACAAACACCCACATTGCTTTCAAGCCAACCAACCTCTCATAACATCACTTACTTTCTTTCATGCACAACTTCAATTAAAAGAACTTAGCAGTATTGAGATGTTTTCTATGCACACCATACAGAGTCAGAACCTATCAAAGAGTCTTCCTTTTCACTAATGTTATTATCTATTAAAATGAGAACAAAGGAGGTAAGGGGAGTGGGGGAGGAATGGGATGCATTTAGGGAAGCAGTGATGGCTTGCGCAAAAGATGCTTGTGGCATGAGAAGCGTGGGAGGTGGGCAGATTAGAAAGGGTAGTGAGTGGTGGGATGAAGAAGTATGAGTATTAGTGAAAGAGAAGAGAGAGGCATTTGGATAATTCTTGCAGGGAAAAAATGTAAATGAGTGGGAGATGTATAAAAGAAAGAGACAGGAGGTCAAGAGAAAGGTTTAAGAGGTGAAAAAGAGAGCAAATGAGAATTGGGGTGAGAGAGTATCATTAAATTTTAGGGAGAATAAAAAGATGTTTTGGAAGGAGGTAAATAAAGTGCGTAAGACAAGGGAACAAATGGGAACTTCAGTGAAGGGGGCTAATGGGGAGGTGATAACAAGTAGTGGTGATGTGAGAAGGAGATGGAGTGAGTATTTTGAAGGTTTGTTGAATGTATTTGATGATAGAGTGGCAGATATAGGGTGTTTTGGTCGAAGTGGTGTGCAAAGTGAGAGGGTTAGGGAAAATGATTTGGTAATCAGAGAAGAGGTAGTAAAAGCTTTGCAGAAGATGAAAGCCAGCAAGGCAGCAGGTTTGGATGGTATTGCAGTGGAATTTATTAAAAAAGGGGTGACTGTATTGTTGACTGGTTGGTAAGGTTATTCAATGTATGTATGATTCATGGTGAGGTGCCTGAGGATTGGCGGAATGCGTGCATAGTGCCATTGTACAAAGGCAAAGGGGATAAGAGTGAGTGCTCAAATTACAGAGGTATAAGTTTGTTGAGTATTCCTGGTAAATTATGTGAGAGGGTAATGATTGAGAGGGTGAAGGCATGTACAGAGCATCAGATTGGGGAAGAGCAGTGTGGTTTCAGAAGTGGTAGAGGATGTGTGGATCAGGTGTTTGCTTTGAAGAACGTATGTGAGAAATACTTAGAAAAGCAAATGGATTTGTATGTAGCATTTATGGATCTGGAGAAGGCATATGATAGAGTTGATAGAGATGCTCTGTGGAAGGTACTAAGAATATATGGTGTGGGAAGCAAGTTGTTAGAAGCAGTGAAAAGTTTTTATCGAGGATGTAAGGCATGTGTATGTGTAGGAAGAGAGAAAAGTGATTGGTTCTCAGTGAATGTAGGTTTGCGGCAGGGGTGTGTGATGTCTCCATGGTTGCTTAATTTGTTTATGGATGGGGTTGTTAGGGAGGTGAATGCAAGAGTTTTGGAAAGAGGGGCAAGTATGAAGTCTGTTGGGGATGAGAGAGCTTGGGAAGTGAGTCAGTTGTTGTTCGCTGATGATACAGCGCTGGTGGCTGATTCATGTGAGAAACTGCAGAAAATGGTGAGTGAGTTTGGTAAAGTGTGTGAAAGAAGAAAGTTAAGAGTAAATGTGAATAAGAGCAAGGTTGTTAGGTATAGTAGGGTTGAGGGTCAAGTCAATTGGGAGATAAGTTTGAATGGAGAAAGACTGGAGGAAGTAAAGTGTTTTAGATATCTGGGAGTGGATCTGGCAGCGGATGGAACCATGGAAGCGGAAGTGAATCATAGGGTGGGGGAGAGGGTGAAAATCCTGGGAGCCTTGAAGAATGTGTGGAAGTCGAGAACATTATCTCAGAAAGCAAAAATGGCTATGTTTGAAGGAATAGTGGTTCCAACAATGTTGTATGGCTGCGAGGCATGGGCTATGGATAGAGTTGTGCGCAGGAGGGTGGATGTGCTGGAAATGAGATGTTTGAGGACAATGTGTGGTGTGAGGTGGTTTGATCGAGAAAGTAATGTAAGGGTAAGAGAGATGTGTGGAAATAAAAAGAGTGTGGTTGAGAGAGCAGAAATGGTTTGGGCACATGGAGAGAATGAGTGAGGAAAGATTGACCAAGAGGATATATGTGTCGGAGGTGGAGGGAACGAGGAGAAGTGGGAGACCAAATTGGAGGTGGAAAGATGGAGTGAAAAAGATTTTGAGTGATCGGGGCCTGAACATGCAGGAGGGTGAAAGGCGGGCAAGGAATAGAGTGAATTGGATTGATGTGGTATACCAGGGTCGACATGCTGTCAATGGATTGAATCAGGGCATGTGAAGCGTCTGGGGTAAACCATGGAAAGTTCTGTGGGGCCTGGATGTGGAAAGGGAGCTGTGGTTTCGGGCATTATTGCATGACAGCTAGAGACTGAGTGTGAACGAATGGGGCTTTTGTTGTCTTTTCCTAGCACTACCTCGCACACATGAGGGGGGGAGGGGGATGTTATTCCTTGTGTGGTGAGGAGGCGATGGGAATGAATAAAGGCAGACAGTGTGAATTGTGTGCATGTGTATATATGTATGTGTCTGTGTGTGTATATATATGTGTACATTGAGATGTATGGGTATGTATATTTGCATGTGTGGATGTGTATGTATATACATGTGTATGGGGGTGGGTTGGGCCATTTCTTTCGTCTGTTTCCTTGCGCTACCTCGCAAACGCAGGAGACAGCGACAAAGCAAAATAATAATAATAATAATAATAAGCGGAAGTGGATCATAGGGTGGGGGAGGGGGCGAAAATTTTGGGAGCCTTGAAAAATGTGTGGAAGTCGAGAACATTATCTCGGAAAGCAAAAATGGGTATGTTTGAAGGAATAGTGGTTCCAACAATGTTGTATGGTTGCGAGGCGTGGGCTATGGATAGAGATGTGCGCAGGAGGATGGATGTGCTGGAAATGAGATGTTTGAGGACAATGTGTGGTGTGAGGTGGTTTGATCGAGTAAGTAACGTAAGGGTAAGAGAGATGTGTGGAAATAAAAAGAGCGTGGTTGAGAGAGCAGAAGAGGGTGTTTTGAAATGGTTTGGGCACATGGAGAGAATGAGTGAGGAAAGATTGACCAAGAGGATATATGTGTCGGAGGTGGAGGGAACGAGGAGAAGAGGGAGACCAAATTGGAGGTGGAAAGATGGAGTGAAAAAGATTTTGTGTGATCGGGGCCTGAACATGCAGGAGGGTGAAAGGAGGGCAAGGAATAGAGTGAATTGGAGCCATGTGGTATACAGGGGTTGACGTGCTGTCAGTGGATTGAATCAAGGCATGTGAAGCGTCTGGGGTAAACCATGGAAAGCTGTGTAGGTATGTATATTTGCGTGTGTGGACGTGTGTATGTACATGTGTATGGGGGGGGGTTGGGCCATTTCTTTCGTCTGTTTCCTTGCGCTACCTCGCAAACGCGGGAGACAGCGACAAAGTATAAAAAAAAAAAAAAAAAAAAAAAAAAATAATAATAATAATAATAATAATAATAATAATCTCTCTTACCCTTACATTACTTACTTGATCAAACCACCTCACACCACATATTGTCCTCAAACATCTCATTTCCAGCACATCCACCCTCCTGCACACAACTCTATCCATAGCCCACGCCTCGCAACCATACAACATTGTTGGAACCACTATTCCTTCAAACATACTCATTTTTGCTTTCCGAGATAATGTTCTCGACTTCCAAACATTCTTCAAGGCTCCCAGGATTTTCGCCCCCTCCCCCACCCTATAATTCATACTAATGTTATACCTCTTCTAAATCCTTGTCTTCCATTCGTAAAAACCTTGTTTTTTCACCAAACGGAGGTTCACTATTTTCTTATTCTAATTAATCTAATTGTCTCTAAAGTGAAATTACTGAGGTTTGTCTGACAAATCATGTCTGCACCAGATATCTTAGTTCATGCCTTCAAGATTCAATAAGATTTCAAGTTCCTCCAAATACCAATTTATTTGGGTAATCAGGAATCATTCCTTCCATTTATACTATCACTTTCCTATATCTAAACTACATCTTTCACACTCTGACCTCTATCCATGGATCATGTTTTTTCCGTTTAATTTCAATCAAAATATCTCATCAATTCCTCAAATCTGACTGCTGGCCCATAATTTTTATTATTCTCCTCACTCAGTTAAAAAAAACTCTTGCTAATCATTTTACCCACCCATTTTGTCTTCAACTTTTTCCCTCCTAACTCCTTACCAGAACTTTGATGATTATGGCTGACTGTCCTCTGGCCAAAACCTGAGTATACTTAAAACGCCCTGCAAGAAGTGGCATATCTTTCTCAGGAGCGAATTCCCCTTCTTCATCAGTGTATGGGGTAGTCTCTGCCAAAACAAAAGATTAATGTATGGCTTATTCATTTTATTACATTTTACACATACATCCTCCATCCTAGAAGCAAGGACATGCATACAGATCCTTCCTTAAGCACTAGACCTACCAAACTATTTCCATCGTTCTAGTAAAAAAGATTCAACAGCAAAGATCTATGTATTCTGCATTTTGGGGTCCCTATCATGTAAATGAGGAGGGTGTCAATTATTCTGAACAAATAACACGGCCTAAAGTTCTCACCTGGGCAATTTCAAGGGTCCATAACTTAGCTAAAAATAAATGCAACTTATGTTTTTTGGGGGGATGGAACACTGAAAAAAAGAAAAAAGTTGTATACCTGGCAAAGACTTCTGGGGACTTCTGAACTAACAACTCAGAATGAGCCCAACCAACTGAGCTGGGATACTTGTCTACCAGGATGTTTTGAAAAGTGCAGTCCATACGATCATATGTCCCACTGCCTGGCTGGTCTGGTGCACTTTGTATTTTCTATATTCTATGCATGCCCTTCTTAAATTCTTCGACTATATACCTCATAGTGTTTCAGATGTCTGCAAAGAATGCAGTGAATAGTCTTGGGCCCAGATGTTTAAATCATTTTCTCTTTTTGTGCTTATTAAACCTTTTGATTTTTGTGGTAGTTTACAGGGTCTTCCATGCTTGTTGTGCCAACAGAAGACAATTTTCAGAATAGGTTTGGGGCAGGAAGGTTTCGTACTTCCCAAGTGCTGTACATGGCAAATAAGAGGGGATGGAGTGGGAATAGGAAACCCTCCCTTCTTGTATTTCAATTTCTTAAAGATGGAACAACAGAAGGAGCCAAGCCAGGAGTAACTATCCTCCTCAAAACACTTAGGCTGTGGTGTCTAAATATGTAAGGATACAACCAATATGAGAAGAAAGGGGAGATAGGTAGTACCTTAACATACTTGCAATGTTTGCAGGTAGTTGGAGGAAGGAGATTTTCCCACACCCAATGTGCCTGATCCCTTGCCTGAATGGCCTCAGAACAGGAAGAGTTAAACCATGGACTAGAAGAACAGGTCATCCTGGAGGAAGAAAGGATAAACACTTCCATTCCCTACAAAATAATCTCTCCTAAGCATTTGGTGAAGACAGAAGCATCACCACATAGGGGAAAAAAACACTCAGTTTTGTTGAGGTGCTAATATTTACATTTAGAAGGGCTGTTGGAGGGGGAGGCACCAATAAAATAGATACATGTAATAGAGTGTGGTCAGATGAACAACTGGGGGTGAAACTTTACTTACGGCACAAAGGCTTACAGGTGAAAAACAGATACAGAATATTAGGAGAGTAGTCAAAGTGGTCAGGAATATGGCTGGGGTGGAAAATAATTTGATCTCTATCAGTGAGAATGGAGAACATGAAGGCTTCAACCCCCCATCATCTGCATGGGAGGAATCCAATCGTTCCCTACAGTGAAGGCTGAAATCCCTTAAGTAGAGGATCTCGCCTTGTTGGTGAGAGGATGCCACAGTCACATCGCTGGAGTTTAGATGGTCGAAGATATAAATGAAGAGAGCAGCAGGCAACACAAAGGTAAAGTGTGGTAATTGGGAGACAGACCATGAGCCAGACAATAGCAAAGTTTAGGAACTCAACATCCTTGAAGCACAGACGCCATCTTTGAGCTGGAATTGCGCGTGGAGATTATAGTTAAATATGAATACGGCCAAGTCCACTCCCAGATATCTGAAACGCTTCACTTCCTCCAGTATTTCTCCATTCAAACTTACCTCCCAGTTGACTTGTCCCTCAACCCTACTGTACCTAATAACCTTGTTCTTATGAATAAGGGGCTGGTGGAACATTATCAAGCAGCTGGGTCTCAGAGAGAAGTAAGATATTAGAAGAGGGTGGTGGCGAGAATGGATGAAGGCAGCAAGTATGAATATATACATGTGCATATGTGTATATGTATATATATGATGAAATGTATAGGTATGTATATGTGCATGTGGGGGCATTTATGTATATACATGTGCATGTGGGTGGGTTGGGCCATTCTTTCATCTGTTTCCTTGCGCTACCTTGCTAATGCGGGAGAAAGCAACTAAGTATAACACATGGTATAGTGAATAGTAAAAGAGGCAGGTCTTTCAGAAAGGGAAATGTCGTGGAAGGAGACCAGTCCTACTACTGTCTGAGCCCTCCCTCTCACTGGCAGTACATCAGGTGGGAACAAAGAGATTCTTTGCACCCAATGATGCCTGGGACTAGAGACCAAAGGTTTTATTGAATTCTATCATGATTATATCTAAAATTGTTGTGCAAACAGGAAATGGCAGGAAAACTTACATGAAAAAAATACGTGAGGTTTGAGTAGGTGTATGGTGCTTGTTAAGAGAAGATGGCAGGACTAGCCCAATAGTCCTGTTTTGATGAGACACAATGAAACCAACAATCCTAACATGAGGGGTATAAGATGGCTTCAAGCACCTGTTCAGTGCTCCTCAGTCAAGACAGCTACTTTCAACAGCCATACAACTTACCAGGTACTCTCAACAAACTTGTTCTTTGTTGTACATCTGTAGTTCAAATGCCCACCTTCACCTTGCCTTTATACAGCAGCACTATACATGCATTCTGCCAATTCTCAAGCACCTCACCATGATCTAAACAAGAGAAGGATTTGTATGTGTACGATGGTTTCAAGCACCATTTCAATGCTCCTTAGTCAAAATAGCTACTTTCAACAGCCATACAACTTACGAGGTACTCTCAACAAACTTGTTCTTTGTTGTACCTCTGTAGTTCAAACGCCCACCTTCAACTTGCCCCCTTGCATTTACACAGCAGCACTTATATATACATGCATTCTGCCAATTCTCTGGCACCTCACTATAATCCATACAAGAGAAGGATTTGTATGTGGCATTTATAGATCTCAAGAAAGCATACAATATGGTTGACTGAGATGCCTTGTGGAAGGTCTTTTGAATATATGATGTGGGAGCTAAAACTACTAGAAGCAGAGAAATTTATATCATGAGTGTAAGGTAAGAGTACAAGTAGCAAAAGAGGAGAGTGAGAGGTTCCAGGTGAAGGTTGGTCTGCTGCATGAGTGTGTAAAGTCACCATAGCTGTTTAATTAGCTGATGGACTGGGTGATGAGGGAAAATGTAAAGGGGCTTAGAGAGTGGGGCAGGTACGCAGTCTGTAAGAGGTGAGGGGGCTGGGAAGTGAATCAGGTGTTGTTTGCTGATGATAAGACCCTGGTGGCAGGAGTAAATGTGAATATGTGAAAGTTGAAAATAAATGTGAAAAAACAAGATTATTAGGTTTAGCAGGGCTAAGAGATAGGTTAGATAGACCATGAGTTTGAATGTACACAATTTGGATGAAGTGAAGTGTTTTAGATATTTGGAAGAGGACATAGCAGCAAATGGAACCACTGAAGAAGCAGCAATTTATAGGTTCAGTGAAGGAGTAAAGATTCTTGGAGTACTGATGAATGTGTGGAAGGAGAAGTCATTACTTGGGAAGGCAAAAAATGGGTATGTTTGAAGGTCAGTAGTCCCAATAATATTGTATGGATACAAGGATTTGGATATGTGGAAGAGGGTGGAGGTGTTGGAAATTAAATGTCTGAGGATAATATGTGACGTCAGGTAGTTTGATCATGGAACTAATAAAAGGGGTAAGAGAGATGTGTGGTAATAAGAAGTATATGGTTGAGTAAGCTGAAGAGGTGTGCTGAAATGGCTTGGACTTTTAGAAAATTAGTGGAGGGTTGACAAAGACGATATATGTGTCAGAAGTTGAGGGGAAAAGAAGGGACAGACCAAACTGTAGATGGAAGGATGAAGTGAAAAATATTTTGGGTGGTCAAGAGCAAAACATGTAAATGAGACAGAGTGCATTGGAATGATGGTATACAGGGGCCAACGTGAGGTCAATGGACTGGCTCATGGAATGTGAAGCAGCCTGATAAAGCAAAGAGGGCTGTGGTTTTGGTGCATTACACATGACAGGTAATGAATGGTTGTAAGCACATGTAGCCTGTCTTCATCAGTTCCTGGGCAATCTTGTTAACAAAGAGAACAAGAGACAAGTAGGAAGGAAAAAAGAAAGAAATAATAAAACTAAAATCTCCTAAGATCAGCAGCAGGAGGTGAAAAAGGGGGCAAACGAGCTGGGGGTGAGCAAGTATCACCAAAATTTAGGGAGAATAAAAAGATGTTTTGGAAGGAGGTACATAATGTGTGTGAGACAAGAGAACAAATGGGAACATCGGTGAAGGGGGCAAATGGGGAGGTAACAACAAGTAGTGATGAACAAGATGGAGAGAGTATTTTGAAGGTTTGTTGAATGTGCTTGATGATAGCAAGTAGCAGATATGGATTGTTTTGTTCAGGGTGCTGGGAAAAGTGAGAGGGTCAGGGTGAGTGGTTTGGTAAACAGAGAAGAGGTAGTGAAAGCTTTGTGGAAGATGAAAGCCAACGAGGTGGCAGGTTTGGATGGTATTGCAGTGGAATTTATTAAAAAAAGGGGGTAACTGTGTTGTTGATTGGTTGGTAATGTATACATGGATCATGGTGAAGTGCCTGAGGATTGGCGGAATGCGTGCATAGCCCCATTATACAAAGGCAAAGGGGATAAAGGTGAGTGTTCAAATTACAGAGGCATAAGTTTGTTGAGTATTCTTGGGAAATTATATGGGAAGATATTGATTGAGAGGGTAAAGGCATGCACAGGGCATCAGATTGGGGAAGAGCAGCCTGGTTTCAGAAGTGGTAAAGGATGTGTAGATCAGGTGTTTGCTTTAATGAATGTATGAGAAAAAATTCTTCGAAAAACAGATAGATTTGTATGTAGCATTAAGGAGCTGGAGAAAGCATATGATAGGGTGGATAGGGATGCTTTGTGGAAGGTTTTAAGAGTATATGGTGTGGGAGGTAAGTTGGCAGAAGCAGTGAAAAGTTTTTTACCAGGGATATAAGGCATGTGTACGAGAAGGAAGAGAGGAAAGTGATTGGTTTTCAGTGAATGTCGGTTTGCGGCAGAGGTGTGTGATGTCTCCATGACTGTTTAATTTGTTTGTGGATAGGGTGGTTAGGGAGGTGAATGCAAGAGTTTTGGAAAGAGGGGCAAGTATGCAGTCTGTTTTGGAAGAGAAGGCTTCGGAAGTGAATCAGCTGTTATTCGCTGATGATACAGCGCTGGTGGCTGATTCATGTGAGAAACTACAGAAGCTGGTGACTGAGTTTGGTAAAGTGTGTGAAAGAAGAAAGTTAAGAGTAAATGTGGATAAGAGCAAGGTTATTAGGTACAGTAGGGTTGAGGGTCAAGGCAATTGGGAGGTAAGTTTGAATGGAGAAAAACTGGAGGAAGTAAAGTGTTTTAGATATCTGGGAGTGGATCTGGCAGCGGATGGAACGATGGAAGTGGAAGTGGATCATAGGGTGGGGGAGGGGGTGAAAATCCTGGGAGCCTTGAAAAATGTGTGGAAGTAGAGAACATTATCTCGGAAAGCAAAAATGGGTATGTTTGAAGGAATAGTGGTTCCAACAATGTTGTATGGTTGCGAGGCATGGGCTATGGATAGAGTTGTGCACAGGAGGGTGGATGTGCTGGAAATGAGATGTTTGAGGACAATGTGTGGTGTGAGGTGGTTTGATCGAGTAAGTAACGTAAGGGTAAGAGAGATGTGTGGACACAAAAGGAGTGTGGTTGAGAGAGCAGAAGAGGGTGTTTTGAAATGGTTTGGGCACATGGAGAGAATGAGTGAGGAAAGATTGACCAAGAGGATATATGTGTCGGAGGTGGAGGGAACGAGGAGAAGTGGGAGACCAAATTGTAGGTGGAAAGATGGAGTGAAAAAGATTTTGTGTGATCGGGGCCTGAACATGCAGGAGGGTGAAAGGAGGGCAAGGAATAGAGTGAATTGGATCGATGTGGTATACCGGGGTTGATGTGCTGTCAGTGGATTGAATCAGGGCATGTGAAGCGTCTGGGGTAAACCATGGAAAGCTGTGTAGGTATGTATATTTGTGTGTGTGGACATGTATGTATATACATGTGTATGGGGGTGGGTTGAGCCATTTCTTTCGTCTGTTTCCTTGCGCTACCTCGCAAACGCGGGAGACAGCGACAAAGCAAAAAAAAAAAAAAAAATAAATATATGTCTGTGTGTGTATGTATATGTTGATATGTATACGTATCTATATGTGCATATATGGGCATTTATGTATATATGTGTATATGAGTGGATGGGCCATTCTTCGTTAGCGAGGTGGTGAAAGGAAACAGACGAAAGAATAGCCCAACCCACCCACATACACATGTATACACATACACGTCCACACACACATATACATATCTATAGATCTCAATGTATACATATATATACAAACACAGACATATCGTTATCAATAATATTTTGCTTTATTGCCATCTCCCACGTTAGCAAGGTAGCGCAAGGAAACAGATGAAAGAACAGCCCAACGCACCCACATACACATGTATATACATACACATCCACACACACAAATATACATACCTATACATCTCAACGTATACATATATATATACACACAGACATATACATATATACACATGTACATAATTCATGCTGTCTGCCTTTATTTGTTCCCATCGCCACCCCGCCACACATGTAATAACATCCCCCTCCCCACTCATGTGCGCGAGGAAACTTACCTCCCAGTTGACTTGACCCTCAACCCTACTATACCTAATAACCTTGCTCTTATTCACATTTACTCTCAACTTTCTTCTTTCACACACTTTACCAAACTCAGTCACCACCTTCTGCAGTTTCTCACATGAATCAGCCACCAGCGCTGTATCATCAGCGAACAACAACTGACTCACTTCCCAAGCTCTCTCATCCACAACAGACTGCATACTTGCCCCTCTTTCCAAAACTCTTGCATTCACCTCCCTAACAACCCCATCCATAAACAAATTAAACAACCATGGAGACATCACACACCCCTGTCGCAAACCTACATTCACTGAAAACCAATCACTTTCCACTCTTTCTACACGTACACATGCCTTACATCCTCGATAAAAACTTTTCACTGCTTCTAACAACTTGCCTCCCACATCATATATTCTTAATACCTTCCACAAAGCATCTCTGTCAACTCTGTCATATGCCTTCTCCAGATCCATAAATGCTACATACAAATCCATTTGCTTTTCTAAGTATTTCTCACATACATTCTTCAAAGCAAACACCTGATCCACACATCCTATACCACTTCTGAAACCACACTGCTCTTCCCCAATCTGATGCTCTGTACATGCCCTCACCCTCTCCATCAATACCCTCCCATATAATTTACCAGGAATACTCAACAAACTTATACCTCTGTAATTTGAGCACTCACTCTAATCCCCTTTACCTTTGTACAATGGCACTATACAAGCATTCCACCAATCCTCAGGCACCTCACCATGATTCATACATACATTAAATAACCTTACCAACCAGTCAACAATACAGTCACCCCCTTTCTTAATAAATTCCACTGCAATACCATCCAAACCCACTGCCTTGCCGGCTTTCATCTTCCGCAAAGCTTTTACTACCTCTTCTCTGTTTACCAAATCATTTTCCCTAACCTTCTCACTTTGCACACCACCTCGACCAAAGCACCCTATATCTGCCGCTCTATCATCAAACACATTCAACAAACCTTCAAATTACTCACTCCATCTCCTCACATCACCACTACTTGTTATCACTTCCCCATTAGCCCCCTTCACTGAAGTTCCCATTTGTTCCCTTGTCTTACACACTTTATTTAGCTCCTTCCAAAACATCTTTTATTCTCCCTAAAATTTAATGATATTTTCTCACCTCAACTCTCATTTGCCCTTTTTTTCATCTCTTGCACCTTTCTCTTGACCTCCTGCCTCTTTCTTTTATACATCTCCCACTCATTAGCATTATTTCCCTGTAAAAATTGTCCAAATGCCTCTCTCTTCTCTTTCACTAATACTCTTACTTCTTCATCCCACCTCTCACTACCCTTTCTAATCTGCCCACCTCCCATGCTTCTCATGCCACTAGCATCTTCTGCACAAGCCATCACTGCTTCCCTAAATACATCCCATTCCTCCCCCACTCCCCTTACCTCCTTTGTTCTCACCTTTTTCCATTCTGTTCTCAGTCTCTCCTGGTACTTCCTCACACAAGTCTCCTTCCCAAGCTCACTTACTCTCACCACTCTTTTCACCCGAACATTCTCTCTTCTTTTCTGAAAACTTCTACAAATCTTTACCTTCACCTTCACAAGATAATGATCAGACATCCCTCCAGTTGCACCTCTCAGCACATTAACATCCAAAAGTCTCTCTTTCGCGCGCCTATCAATTAACACGTAATCCAATAATGATCTCTGGCCATCTCTCCTACTTACATACGTATACTAATGTATATCTCTCTTTTTAAACCAGGTATTCCCAATCACCAGTGCTTTTTCAGTACATAAATCTAAAAAGCTCTTCACCATTTCCATTTACAACACTGAACACCCAATGTACACCAATTATTCCCGAAACTGCCACATTACTCACCTTTGCCCTCAAATCACCCATCTCTATAACCCGGCCTCATGCATCAAAACTACTAACACACTCACTCAGCTGCTCCCAAAACACTTGCCTCTCATGATCTTTCTTCTCATACCCAGGTGCATATGCACCAATGATCACCCATCTCTCTCCATCCACTTTCAGTTTTACCCATATCAATCTTGAGTTTACTTTCTTTCACTCTTATCACATACTCCAACCACTCCTGTTTCAGTAGTGCTACTCCTTCCCTTGCTCTTGTCCTCTCACTAACCCCTGACTTTGCTCCCAAGACTTTCCTAAACCACTCTTCCCCTTTACCCTTGAGCTTTGTTTCACTCAGAGCCAAAACATCCAGGTTCCTTTCCTCAAACATACTACCTATCTCTCCTTTTTTCTCATCTTGGTTACATCCATACACATTTAGACACCCCAATCTGAGCCTTCGAGGAGGACGTGCACTCCCCGCATGATTCCTTCTTATGTTTCCCCTTTTAGAAAGTTAAAATACAAGGAGGGGTGTTTCCAGCCTCCCGCTCCCATCCCCTTTAGTCGCCTTCTATGACACGTGAGGAATGTGTGGGAAGTGTTCTTTCTCCCCTATCCCCAGAGATAAGGATATATATACATACCTATACATCTCAATGTACACATATATATACACACACAGACACATACATATATACCCATGCACACAATTCACACTGTCTGCCTTTATTCATTCCCATCGCCACCTCGCCACACATGGAATACCATCCCCCTCCCCCCTCATGTGTGCGAGGTAGCGCTAGGAAAAGACAACAAAGGCCTCATTCGTTCACACTCAGTCTCCAGCTGTCATGCAATAATGCCCGAAACCACAGCTCCCTTTCCACATCCAGACCCCACACAACTTTCCATGGTTTACCCCAGACGCTTCACATGCCCTGATTCAATCCACTGACAGCACGTCAACCCCGGTATACCACATCGATCCAATTCACTCTATTCCTTGCCCACCTTTCACCCTCCTGCATGTTCAGGCCCCAATCACTCAAAATCTTTTTCACTCCATCTTTCCACATCCAATTTGTTCTCCCACTTCTCCTCGTTCCCTCCACCTCCAACACATATATCCTCTTGGTCAATCTTTCCTCACTCATTCTCTCCATGTGCCCAAACCATTTCAAAACACCCTCTTCTGCTCTCTCAACCATGCTCTTTTTATTTCCACACATCTCTCTCACCCTTACATTACTTACTCGATCAAACCACCTTACACCACATATTGTCCTCAAACATCTCATTTCCAGCACATCCACCCTCCTGCACACAACTCTATCCATAGCCCATGCCTCGCTACCATACAACATTGTTGGAACCACTATTCTTTCAAACATACCCATTTTTGCTTTCCCAGATAATGTTCTCTCCTTTAACACATTCTTCATCGCTCCCAGAACCTTTGCCCCTTCCCCCACCCTATGACTCACTTCCACTTCCATGGTCCCATCCGCTGCTAAATCCACCCCGAGATATCTAAAACACTTCACTTCCTCCAGTTTTTCTTCATTCAAACTTACATCCCAATTACCTTGACCCTCAACCCTACTGAACCTAATAACCTTGCTCTTATTCACATTTACTCTCAACATTCTCCTTTCTCACACTTTTCCAAACTTAAGTCACCAACCTCGCAGTTTCTCACCTGAATCAGCCACCAGAGCTGTATCATTCGCGAACAACAACTGACTCTGCATACTCGCTCCTTTCTCTAAAACTCTTGCATTTACCTCCCTAACCATCCCACCCATAAGCAAATTAAATAACCATGGTGACATCACATGCCCCTGCTGCAAACCGACATTCACTGGGAACCAATCACTTTCCTCTCTTCCTACTCGTACGCATGCCTTGCATCCTTGGAAAACAAATTTCACTCCTAGCAACTTACCTCCCACACCACATACTCTTAATACCTTCCACAAAGTACCTCTATCAACCCTATCATATACCTTCTCCACATCCACGAATGCTACATACAAATCCATCTGTTTTTCTAAGTATTTCTCACATACATTCTTCAAAGCAAACACCTGATCCACACATCCTCTACCACTTCTGAAACCACACTGCTCTTCCCCAATCTGATGCTCTGTACATTCCTTTACCTTCTCAATCAATTCCCTCCCATAAAATTTCCCAGGAATATTTAACGAACTTATGCCTCTTTAATTTGAACACTCACCTTTATCCCCTTTGCCTTTGTACAATGGCACTATGCTTGCATTCCACCAATCCTCAGGCACTTCACCAAGATCCATACATACGTTGAATATCCTTAGCAACCAATCAACAACACAGTCACCTCCTTTTTTTAATAAATTCCACTGCAATACCATGCAAACCCGCCATCTTCCCAGATTTCATCTTTGCAAGGCTTTCACCAATTCTTCTCTCTTCATCAAACCACTCCTCTCTTCACACACCACCCTGACTAAACTACCCTATATCTGCCACTCTATCATCAAACACATTCAATAAACCTTCAAAATAATCATTCCGTCTTCTCACTTCATCACTACCTGTAAACACTTCCCTTCCTTGCCCCCTTTCACAGATGTTCCCATTTGTTCTCATCTTATGCACATTATTTACCTCCTTCCAAAACAACTTTTTATTCTCCCTAAAGTTTAATGATACTCTCTCACCCCAACTCTCATTCGCCCTCTTTTTCAACCCTTGTACCCTCCTCTTGACCTCCTGCTGCTTTCCCTTGTATATCTCCTAGTCATTTGTATGCTTTCCTTGCAAGTATCATCCAAACGCCTCCCTTTTCTCTTTCACAAACAACTTTACTTCTTCATCCCAACACTCACTACTCTTTCTAATCTGCACACCTCCCATCTTTCTCATGCCACATACAACTTTTGCAAATGACATCACTGCTTCCCTAAATTCATCCCATTCATCACCCACTCCACTCACATCATTTGCTCTAATCTTTTGCCATTCTACACTCAATATGAATAGGTATTCTGGGAGCCAAATTCCACTTTAAAATATAAAAGACCAAATATATTTCTATCTAAAAAGTAATCCCCCAGAGTTACACATAAAAAATATCACCACCTCAACACAGGATTTTGTGAGGGCTATTGGAAGTATGCTATGCACTCTACCCAAGGCCTAGACCTATGGAACTAAGTCTTCATATAAAAATACAAAGCACATGCTGAAGAAGTATTCAATACCCCCTACAAAAAAGTCTGGATAATGGCATCAACCCCAAGAGTTTGAAACTGACTCAGATTGCCCCATTCAACAAAGAAAACAAGCAATCCCAAAACCTATCGACTGATAGCATTAATGTCACACACTACTAAAATCATCCATAGGATCCTAAGAGGGAAAGTGACTGACCTTATAGAACTGAACAGCCTACATATCCAAAGAATGATGGTTTCAGGGCCTCTCTCAGTTGCTTGACCATTATGAAAAGATTGATGAAGCTCTAGAAAATATACAAAATACTGATATGATTTACACAGACTTCGCAAATGCATTTGATAAATGAGACCATGGTGTCATAGCATATAACATGCAAAAGATGGGAATAACCAGAGAGAGACTGGGAAATGGATTTACAACATGCAACGAACAGGCAGAAGTAGTAGGCAGGAATATTAGGCAGGAGCATTTGGAAAAAGTTGTCAGTTGTAACAATTGGAGGGAGCCTCTGTAAACAGTGTGCTGAAGTTGTCTCTACCAGTGGCCTGTTATAGTGAGGCACTACAGGATAAGAGGTGGCACTGGAGTTCAATATTCATGGAAATTCATTGCTGTGGCCACCACTTTGAGGGAGTTCCAGGAGAGAAGAGGAAACAGAGATATAGATAGACAGACAGATCACAACATGTAGTTTTAAACCATGTCACCTCCAGTGAATCCAAAGTAAAAAGCTCAGTTTCCCAAGGAACGGTACATGCACTCCTCCTGTTCTTCATTCTTATATCCAACACTGACACAAGCACAAGCTATAGTTTCATACCATTCTTTGCATATGATACAAGAATGAGTAAGAAAAGCACATTAATAGTATGCTGAAAGGCTAAAAAGTCATTAATGAAGTCTTCCAGTGGGCCATCAAAAACATGTTTTTCAATGGGCATAAATTTCAACTCACCTGATATGAAGAAAATGAAAAAATAAAAAAACTGCTGAACACCAGGAAGAACCAGACATTATCATAAACTACTTGAATTAGATAAAAGACCTCAAAGCAATAATGTCTAGTTGAATGAAGGAAAAGATCTGAGTAATAATGTTAATGACCTAACCTTCAGTGAACGTAAACAAAACAACAGTTGCCTCAACTAGAAAGATTGTGAGCTGGATCCTAAGGACATTCAATACAAGAAAACAGATGCCAATGACGATTCTATTCAAGGCAATGATTATATCATGATCAATATACAATTGTGCTCTAACATCACCCCATATGGCATGTAAAACTGGAGAATCAGAAAGTGTTTAGACACCTTTCATAGCCCATATCAATGTGGTAAAGGAACTAAATAACAGGGAATGATTGAAATCATCGAGGCTTTATTCCCTAGAACAGAGAAGACAGGCATGTCATCATCTATATCTGGAAAATCCTAGAGAGCATGATTCCCAATTCATACTCAGATATAATATCCTCCTGGCACAACAGGCATGACCGACTGTAAAAATATTACCTCTGAAATCCAAAGGTATGATAAGCACAAAAGATAGGGAACATCTTAAACATCTGGGGCCAAAGACTTTTTAACAACTACAATCATCAGGAACATCATGGGATGCAAAGTGAAGTTAAAGAGTCCCCTGGCCAAGTACCTACAAAATGTACCAAATCAGCCAAGCTTTGTGGGCTATGTGGGCCTAGGGGCTGAGGTTTTCAACAACTATGTCAACCAACAATCCAACTAACAACCTGGGCTCAGCTCAGGCTGTTCGGTGTAAGACCCCTGAAGACTTTAAGAGGTATTCACCACATATTTCACCAACGACCTGATACATATTACACTTTATACTAAATTTCCCTGAAATCCAATAATGTTTACCAGTGCTGTACTACAAAGTAAAAACAGCAGCTTACTGATGGCCACTGGCCAAAACTTACCTCAATATATTCAACATAACAATAAAACTCATTGAGACCTTATGATGGAGTACAATTTACTCAATCCCAGTCAAACACAATAATTGAAAGGAGAGGCATTCCATTAGAAGCCAAACACCATCCTGAAAATTTTCTATGGGCATTAGAAATTCACAAGTTTACTATGCGCACTGTACACTTACCTTGGTCCAACAATGATTACTTATGCTGCAGGTCAACCTTCCAGGACGAGGTGTTCAGGGAGTAACAAAGACTACTTTGAATTAGAAAAAATTTGCTCCAGTGGTGTATCTGGAATCACCTAAATCACCTAGTCGGAACAAGGCGCATATGAAGCACAAGCAACTCTCCCCACATTCATGATACTCAATCACTTTCTAATTTTCAGCATTGCTGTGGCATTTTCCAGACCTTTAGCAAGCTCACCACTGATAGCACTCTTATTTATCAATTATTTATTTTGCTTCGTCGTTGTGTCCCGCGTTAGCGAGGTAGCGCAAGGAAACAGACGAAAGAATGGCCCAACCCACCCACATACACATGTATATACATACACGTCCACACACGCAAATATACGTACCTACAGATCTCAACATATACATATATATACACACAGACATATACATATATACACATGTACATAATTCATACTGTATGCCTTTATTAATTCCCATTGCCACCTCGCCACACATGAAATAACAACCCCCTCCCCCTTCATGTGTGCGAGGTAGCGCTAGGAAAAGACAACAAAGGCTCCATTCATTCACACTCAGTCTCTAGCTGTCATGTAATAATGCACCGAAACCACAGCTCCCTTTCCACATCCAGGTCCCACAGAACTTTCCATGGTTTACCCCAGAAACTTCACATGCCCTGGTTCAATCCATTGACAGCATGTCAACCCTGGTATACCACATCGTTCCAATTCACTCTATTCCTTGCATGCCTTTCACCCTCCTGCATGTTCAGGCCCCGATCACTCAAAATCTTTTTCACTCCATCCTTCTACCTCCAATTTGGTCTCACACTTCTCATTCGCTTCACCTCCGACACATATATCCTCTTTGTCAACCTTTCCTCACTCATTCTCTCCATGTGACCAAACCATCTCAAAACACCCTCTTCTGCTCTCTCAACCACACTATTTTTATTACCACACATCTCTCTTACCCTTACATTATGTACTCAATCAAACCATCTCACACCACATATTGTCCTCAAACATCTCATTTCCAGCACATCCGCCCTCCTGCGCACAACTCTATCCATAGCCCACGCCTCGCAACCATACAACATTGTTGGAACCACTATTCCTTCAAACATACCCATTTTTGCTTTCCGAGATAATGTTCTCGACTTCCAAACATTCTTCAAGGCTCCCAGAATTTTCGCCCCCTCCCCCACCCTATGATTCACTTCCATTTCCATGGTTCCATCTGCTGCCAAATCCACTCCCAGATATCTAAAACACTTTTCTTCCTCCAGTTTTTCCCCATTCAAACTTACCTCCCAATTGACTTGACCATCAACCCTACTGTACCCAATAACCTTGCTCTTATTCACATTTACTCTCAACTTTCTTCTTTCACACACTTTACCAAACTCAGTCACCACCTTCTGCAGTTTCTCACATGAATCAGCCACCAGCGCTGTATCATCAGCGAACAACAACTGACTCACTTCCCAAGCTCTCTCATCCACAACAGACTGCATAATTGCCCCTCTTTCCAAAACTCTTGCATTCACCTCCCTAACAACCCCATCCATAAACAAATTAAACAACCATGGAGATATCATACATCCCTGCCGCAGACCTACATTCACTAAGAACCAATCACTTTCCTCTCTTCCTACACGTACACATGCTTTACATCCTCGATAAAAACTTTTCACTGCTTCTAACAACTTGCCTCCCACACCATATATTCTTAATACCATCCACAGAGCATCTCTATCAACTCTATCATATGCCTTCTCCAGATTCATAAATGCTACATACAAATCCATTTGCTTTTCGAAGTAGTTCTCGCATACATTCTTCAAAGCAAACACCTGATCCTCACATCCTCTACCACTTCTGAAACCACACTGCTCTTCCCCGATCTGATGCTCTGTACATGCCTTCACCCTCTCAATCAATACCCTCCCATATAAGTTACCAGGAATACTCAACAATCTTATACCTCTGTAATTTGAGCATGCACCTTTGTCCCCTTTGCATTTGTACAATGGCACTATGCAAGCATTCCGCCAATCCTCTGGCAACTCGCCATGAGTCATACATCCATTAAACAGCCTTGCCAACCAGTCAACAATACAGTCACCCCATTTTTTAATAAATTCCACTGCAATACCATCCAAACCCGCTGCCTTGCTGGCTTTCATCTTCCACAAAGCTTTTACTACCTCTTCTCTGTTTACCAAATCATTTTCCCTAACCCTCTCACTTTGCACACCACCTCGACCAAAACACCCTATATCTGCCACTCTATCATCAAACACATTCAAAAAACCTTCAAAATACTCACTCCATCTCCTCACTGATAGATACAGAAAGTCTTTTGTACCAAAAAGCATCCTCCTTATCAATCATTTGTCATCACAATAGGAAAGTACAATATTAAAGTGTTTCCTTTAATATTTTATTGCTTTATTGATTTTATTATTCTTTTAATGTAGAAACACTAGGGAGCTCTCAAAGCCAAGAAGAATTTCATTTTGTATATATCTTGTATTACAATTTGACTAATAAAAACTTACTTACTTACTTCTCACATCACCACTACTTGTTATCACCTCCCCATTAGCCCCCTTCACTGAAGTTCCCATTTGTTCCCTTGTCTTATGCACTTTATTTTACATAGTACTAATTTTGGCTGAAATCTAAAAACACTTATTAAAGTCAGTGTAACCATGAAAAACAATAAACAAATAGAAGCATAAATTGGCTTAACATGGAAAAAACAGGCTGATATTCAATATCACCCAAGTTGACAAAACGTTAATAATATTGACATATTCTTTCCACCTGTTAATTTAAAATTTCAATCCTATTTACATAAGATTCTATGCTGATAAAATCAATTCTTACTTCTCAATTTTGCATAGTAAGATAAGAAGCAGCACTGGAATTCAACAGTTATGGAGACTCTTTTGCCAAGACCACCCACTTGAGAAATAGCCAGAAAGGAATAGGCATCAAAGATATAAGTAGAAAGATAAACAGCAAGCAATTACATCATAGGACTCTGAAGTTTCCATTCATATCACCTTCACACAGTAAACACTTCTACAGCACACAGTCACAAATAATTCATCTGGCATTTTCAAATACAATATCTTTAGCCCCAATCAATTATCTAAATGCATTTAGTCTTCCCTTCCACTGTCTCCCTCTTCTTTTACCTGAAACTACACTATTACTGGTATATAACTTCTAGACTAACCTACCACCTATTATAATTTCTATATGGCTATACCATTCTAACAAACTCTTGTTCAGGCACCTTTCTAAAGATAACTTTACTCCACATCTTCATTGTCAAATGGAAGGATCTGGTCACTAACAAAAGTCCACATCAAAGCTGGACCTTATTCAAACATGAATGGTATTTAAGAGACAGGAAAGTATGGAGGGAAGATGATAAACAGTCTGAGAGTCCTAGAGGAAGTGGAAAATCAGCCTTTGAAAAAAGGGAAGGATATTGCTGTTTTGCAAAGACTTGAAGGGATAAAAAGTTCCAAAACTATGCAGTGTAGGAGAAACACAAATTACTACTTTCCCCCTTAGACATACTGAATTCTTATGTTACCTCTGTTTTTCAATCCACACTTTTCTCCAAAAATGTCCTTCATGTTTTCAGTTTTTAATTCTATCTTCACCTACAATTCCTTGTAAAGTATCATCATTCTGATTCTCCCACATTTCTTGATCTTCACTATCTTCACTTACAATTCCTTGTGAATCAACATCCTGATTCTCCTGAACTTCACAACCACTATCTTCACTGTCTGCTAGTTCTTTATCCTCTGTTTCCTCATCACTACATACCTCATTTGCTGTGGTCCTTTGTTCATCTGTTATCATGCTTTGTTTGCAAACATCAGAGGAAGACTAACATTGAGTTACTCATACTTATCAAACTTGAGGAAAACAAAAAAGGGGCTTCCAAGTAACTGGGCACAAACTTTCAGGAGGGTGAGAGGTATGTTTGGTATAAAACAAATGGTCTTGATGTGATGTGTGTATGTGCATGCAAGTATGTGCTGATGAGGACATGCTATCAATGAGCTGAACCATGGCATATGAAGTGCTCAAGTTAAACCATGGAAGAGTCTAGAGGACCTACCTATGAAAGATAGGATTTGATTTCAGTAAACAGTATATGGAATCTAAATAACATATGTGTGCAAATGAGGCACTGTTTGGTTGTACTCGATGCTAACTTACTACAGCAGAAGTTGCAATCTGCAAAAATAATAATCATAATTTACTGTATGTAAAAGATATGTTACCATCCTTAACTCACTATTATTACAGTTTTTTCCTAAGAAATCATGGGGAGCAATATTCAAGAAAGATTTCAGTTATAACCACAAAAGTATGAGCAAAAGCATGACTATCTCAGTGTGACATACTTCTTGCTGATCTTTTTTCATGCTTTACATTCTTTCAGATACTTGACATAATAATTTCTGTGATGCCCACTACTTCATATAAGTTCCTTAAGATTTTGTAGCTTAAGTTACTTAAGCAAACTTTTCCAAAATAATTTCTTTACATAAATTTGAAAAATAAAAAACACTCCAGACCACTATGTTTCAAAACCGTTGTTCCAACTCATCTGATTATACTAATGTGCTACCGATTACAAGTCCAAATAAAACTTTCAAGGCAAATTCAGCTGAAAAATATGAAGTTGTAGTGTTCATCAAAACATAACAGTACGTGGAATGCAGCTTTAGACTCAAGGCTCACCGATAAATCGCATGGCAAATGAGACCTCTTTCCATATTCCCATGAGCATCATGTTTGTTTTCTTAAAAACTAAATTATGTATATGATTCTCCTGATCACATGCATCATCAGCTTACTTTCACTGCCTCTTTCCTTACTAAAATTTTTTTCAGCCTTTATGCTTAATTCTAAGATTTTGTACATGGAGCACTAAATATCCATAACACGGTCAGTAACAATATAAAACAAAATCCAAAAGATAACAACATGGATCAAAAGGTCACCAAAATAGCTAATGGTGAATTAATAAGATTTTAAAATATATATACATATAATGCCCAACAGTAGATGCAATCCTTAAAACTATCTTCTTACCTTCTTCTTCATCCAAGCCATCCTCTTCATTCTTCAAAAATAAGTCCTTACCTTCTTCTTCCTCATCCTCTTCCATTTTCTTTTTATCATCCCCTCCTCCCTCATCATCTTTCTTCTCATTCTGACTATTTTTTTCCTTCTTATCTTCAGCATTCTTTCCTTCACCACTATCTTTTTCTTTGTCAGAATTTTCCTGTATAGTGTCATCTTTATCTGCACCTTCTGACTTATCAACATCCTGCCCACACTCTTCATTTTCAGCAAAACCATTCTTTGTCTCCTCACTGCCTTCCTGAGACTCCATCTTATAACGTTCACTTTCATGGTAAGGAGTCTTTACTTCATCTGCGCCCTCTTTCTTGGTTTCTTTTACTATATCATAGAGATTATTTAAACCTCCAGTAACATGAGCAAGCATGTGATGCCTTGGAGGTCTTATAAGTGGCAAGTCATCTGTTGACAGTCTGGAAAGAGGCAGATAATTCAAGTTTCAATGGGGTATATGCATCTTGGAAGCAAGGATGTGCAAAAATGCTAAACTACAAAAAAGAAAAAATATTAAAAAATTACAAATGCTCTACATAAACTTTTATTAAATCAGACCATACAACATTTCCCAACTGCAAACTGAACATCATTCCTTAAGATGGTTAGCGCCCATCAGATTCATTTCTAGTTTTCAAATAAAATATCCTATTATCCAAACTGATGGTCATCACACTCACTCAACTGCAACAACCAATACTGACTGTCATCACACTTAGAACAGTCAATACTAACACTTATTACACTCAGTTACAACAACCAATATAGATGGTCATCACATTCACTGTTACAACCAATACTTGTCACCACACTCAATTACAATAACAATACTGGTCATCACACCCACACAGTCACAACCAATACTTATGGTCATCATACTCATTCACAACCAAAACATATGGTCATCATACAACCAATACTGATGGTCATCACACTCACTCAGTTACAACTAATACTGATGGTCATTACACCTACTCATTTACAATCAATGTTGATGGCCATCACACCTAATCAGTACAACAACCAATACAGATGGTCATTACACTTTCAGTTACAACTTTGCCAACATTGATATTCATCACAATCACTAAGCTAAAAACAATCAAAAGTGATTATCATCACAATCATTCATTTACATTAATAAATGTTGATGGTCATCACAAAAACTCAAAACAATCAAAACTGATGGTCATCACAATCATTCATTTAAAACAACCAATAGGGATGGTCATCACAATTAATCATTTACAACAACCAATATTGTGGCCATCACACTCAATCAGTTGAAACATCCAATACTAATGGTCATCACACTCAGTTGCAACTACAAATACACCTGGTCATCACACTTACCAAGCTGTAACAAACATTCTACAAAATAACTAGAGACCATGTGAACTGCATTCAACTTTTTTCATACTTACTTGCCATGTCCCATGTAGCAAGGTAGCACTATGAACAGATAAACAATGGCCTCATTTGCTCACATTAACTGTATTTGTCACATATATTGTACCAAAACCAGAGCCAATTATCCACAGAAAAGCCCCATTGACTTTTCTAAGGTTTTTCCAGTCCACTTCAGCTCAATGATAACACAATGCATCCTGTATAACACATCGCCCCAACTCACTCTGTCCCATGTAATCCTTACAGCCTCCTGTATATTCAGGTCCCAACTCCACAAAACATCTTTCGCTCCATCCATCCCCTTCATATCCCTTTAAATTCGTCAAACCCATATAACTAAACTATCTCAGCACACCCTCTTCAGCTCTCTCAAACATACTTCTTTTACTATCATACCCCTCTCTTATCCTCTCATTTCTTATGGAAAGGTCTGTAGGATCTATTTGAGGATAGGGGGATGTGTTTTCATTATATTGCACATAACAGCTAAGAAATGGATGAAAGCAAGTGCAGTTTTTCTTCATATGTTCCTGACACTACCTCACTAACGCAGGAAACAGCAAACTATTATGAAAAAAGGAAAAAAAAAGGAAACTGCAGAAGCTGGTGACCGAGTTTGATAAAGTGTGTGAAAGAAGAAAGCTGAGAGTAAATGTGAATAAGAGCAAGGTTATTAGGTACAGCAGGGTTGAGGGACAAGTCAATTGGGAGGTAAGTTTGAATGGAGAAAAACTGGAGGAAGTGAAATGTTTTAGATATCTGGGAGTGGATTTGGCAGTGGATGGAACCATGGAAGTGGAAGTGAATCATAGGGTGGGGGAGGGGGCAAAAGTTCTTGGAGCGTTAAAAAATGTGTGGAAGTCGAGAACATTATCTCGGAAAGCAAAAATGGGTATGTTTGAAGGAATAGTGGTTCCAACAATGTTATATGGTTGCGAGGCGTAGGCTATGGATAGAGTTGTGCGCAGGAGGGTAGATGTGCTGGAAATGAGATGTTGGAGGACAATATGTGGTGTGAGGTGGTTTGATCGAGTAAAGAAAGGGTAAGAGAGATGTGTGGTAATAAAAAGAGTGTGGTTAAGAGAGTAGAAGAGGGTGTTTTGAAATGGTTTGGTCACATGGAGAGAATGAGTGAGGAAAGATTGACCAAGAGGATATATGTGTCAGAGGTGGAGGGAATGAGGAGAAGTGGGATACCAAATTGGAGGTGGAAAGATGGAGTGAAAAAGATTTTGGGTGATCGGAGCCTGAACATGCAGGAGCGTGAAAGGAGCGCAAGGAATAGAGTGAATTGGAACGATGTGGTATACCAGGGTTGACGTGCTGTCAATGGATTGAACCAGGGCGTGTGAAGCGTCTGGGGTAAACCATGGAAAGTTCTGTGGGGCCTGGATGTGGAAAGGGAGCTGTGGTTTCAGTGCATTATACATGACAGCTAGAGACTGAGTGTGAACAAATGTAGCCTTTGTTGTCTTTTCCTAGTGCTACCTCACGCACATGCGGGGGGATGGGGTTGTTATTTCATGTGTGGCAGGGTGGTGATGGGAATGAATAAAGGCAGACAGTATGAATTATGTACATGTGTATATATATGTATTTGTCTGTGTGTGTGTATATATATGTATACGTTGAGATGTATAGGTATGTATATTTGCGTGTGTGGACGTGCATGTATATACATGTGTATGTGGGACGGTTGGGCCATTCTTTCTTCTGTTTCCTTGTGCTACCTCGCTAACGCGGGAGACAGCGACAAAGCAAAAAAAATTTTTTTTTTTATTATTTTGCTTTGTCGCTGTCTCCCGCGTTTCCGAGGTAGCACAAGGAAACAGAAGAAAAGGAAATGGCCCAACCCACCCCCATACACAATGTATATACATACAAATCCACACACGCAAATATACATACCTATACATCTCAATGTACACATATATATACACACACAGACACATACATATATATACATGCACACAATTCACACTGTCTGCCTTTATTCATTCCCATCGCCACCTCGCCACACATGGAATACCATCCCCCTCCCCCCTCTTGTGTACAAGGTAGCACTAGGAAAAGACAACAAAGGCCCCATTCGTTCACACTCAGTCTCTAGCTGTCATGCAATAATGCCCGAAACCACAGCTCCCTTTCCACATCCAGGCACCACACAACTTTCCATGGTTTACCCCAGACGCTTCACATGCCCTGATTCAATCCACTGACAGCACGTCAACCCCGGTATACCACATTGATCCAATTCACTCTATTCCTTGCCCTCCTTTCACCCTCCTGCATGTTCAGGCCCCGATCACACAAAATCTTTTTCGCTCCATCTTTCCACCTACAATTTGGTCTCCCACTTCTCCTCGTTCCCTCCACCTCCGACACATATATCCTCTTGGTCAATCTTTCCTCACTCATTCTCTCCATGTGCCCAAACCATTTCAAAACACCCTCTTCTGCTCTCTCAACCACACTCCTTTTGTGTCCACACATCTCTCTTACCCTTACGTTACTTACTCGATCAAACCACCTCACACCACACATTGTCCTCAAACATCTCATTTCCAGCACATCCATCCTCCTGCGCACAACTCTATCCATAGCCCACGCCTCGCAACCATACAACATTGTTGGAACCACTATTCCTTCAAACATACCCATTTTTGCTTTCCGAGATAATGTTCTCGACTTCCACTCTCTTATTCACATTTACTCTTAACTTTCTTCTTTCACACACTTTACCAAACTCAGTCACTAGCTTCTGCAGTTTCTCACATGAATCAGCCACCAGCGCTGTATCATCAGCGAACAACAACTGACTCACTTCCCAAGCTCTCTCATCCCCAACAGACTTCATACTTGCCCCTCTTTCCAAAACTCTTGCATTCACCTCCCTAACAACCCCATCCATAAACAAATTAAACAACCATGGAAGAGTCTAGAGGACCTACCTATGAAAGATAGGATTTGATTTCAGTAAACAGTATATGGAATCTAAATAACATATGTGTGCAAATGAGGCACTGTTTTGGTTGTACTCGATGCTAACTTACTACAGCAGAAGTTGCAATCTGCAAAAATAATAATCATAATTTACTGTATGTAAAAGATATGTTACCATCCTTAACTCACTATTATTACAGTTTTTTCCTAAGAAATCATGGGGAGCAATATTCAAGAAAGATTTCAGTTATAACCACAAAAGTATGAGCAAAAGCATGACTATCTCAGTGTGACATACTTCTTGCTGATCTTTTTTCATGCTTTACATTCTTTCAGATACTTGACATAATAATTTCTGTGATGCCCACTACTTCATATAAGTTCCTTAAGATTTTGTAGCTTAAGTTACTTAAGCAAACTTTTCCAAAATAATTTTCTTTTTTTTTTTTTTAATTTTCCAAAAGAAGGAACAGAGAAGAGGGCCAGGTGAGGATATTCCCTCAAAGGCCTAGTCCTCTGTTCTTAACGCTACCTCGCTATCGCGGGAAATGGCGAATAGTATGAAATTAAAAAAAATGTATATATATGTGTATGGAGGTGGGTTGGGCCATTTCTTTCATCTGTTTCCTTGCGCTACCTCGCAAACGCGGGAGACAGCGACAAAGCAAAATAATAATCATAATTTACTGTATGTAAAAGATATGTTACCATCCTTAACTCACTATTATTACAGTTTTTTCCTAAGAAATCATGGGGAGCAATATTCAAGAAAGATTTCAGTTATAACCACAAAAGTATGAGCAAAAGCATGACTATCTCAGTGTGACATACTTCTTGCTGATCTTTTTTCATGCTTTACATTCTTTCAGATACTTGACATAATAATTTCTGTGATGCCCACTACTTCATATAAGTTCCTTAAGATTTTGTAGCTTAAGTTACTTAAGCAAACTTTTCCAAAATAATTTTCTTTTTTTTTTTTTTATATATACTTTGTCGCTGTCTCCCGCGTTTCCGAGGTAGCACAAGGAAACAGAAGAAAAGGAAATGGCCCAACCCGCCCACATACACATGTATATACATACAAATCCACACACGCAAATATACATACCTATACATCTCAATGTACACATATATATACACACACAGACACATACATATATATACATGCACACAATTCACACTGTCTGCCTTTATTTGTTCCCATCATCACCCCGTCACACATGGAATAACATCCCCCTCCCCCCCTCCCCCCCCCCCCCCCTCCCCCCCCCCCCCCCCCCCCCTCCCCCCCCCCCCCCCCCCCCCCCCCACCCCCCCCCCCCCCCCCTCCCCCCCCCCCCCCCCTCCCCCCCCCCCCCCCCCCTCCCCCCCCCCCCCCCCCCCCCACCCCCCCCCCCCCCCTCCCCCCCCCCCCCCACCCCCCCCCCCCCCACCCCCCCCCCCCCCCCACCCCCCCCCCCCCCCTCCCCCCCCCCCCCCCACCCCCCCCCCCCCCCCCCACCCCCCCCCCCCCCCCCACCCCCCCCCCCCCCCCACCCCCCCCCTCCCCCCCCCCCCCCCCTCCCCCCCCCCCCTCCCCCCCCCCCCCCCCCCACCCCCCCCCCCCCCCCACCTCCCCCCGCCATCACCTCCCCCTCCCCCCTCACCCATTTGCGCCCTTCACTGAAGTTCCCATTTGCTCCCTTGTCTTACGCACTTTATTTACCTCCTTCCAAAACATCTTTTTATTCTCCCTAAAATTTAATGATACTCTCTCACCCCAACTCTCATTTGCCCTCTTTTTCACCTCTTGCACCTTTCTCTTGACCTCCTGTCTCTTTCTTTTATACATCTCCCACTCAATTGCATTTTTCCCTGCAAAAATCGTCCAAATACCTCTCTCTTCTCTTTCACTAATAATCTTACTTCATCCCACCACTCACTACCCTTTCTAATCAACCCACCTCCCACACTTCTCATGCCACAAAAAAGCATCTTTTGCGCAATCCATTACTGATTCCCTAAATACATCCCATTCCTCCCCACTCCCCTTACTTCCATGTTCTCACCTTTTTCCATTCTGTATCAGTCTCTCCTGGTACTTCCTCACACAAGTCTCCTTCCCAAGCTCACTTACTCTCACCACCCTCTTCACCCCAACATTCACTCTTCTTTTCTGAAAACCCATACAAATCTTCACCTTAGCCTCCACAAGATAATGATCAGACATCCCTCCAGTTGCACCTCTCAGCACATTAACATCTAAAAGTCTCTCTTTCGCGCGCCTGTCAATTAACACATAATCCAATAACGCTCTCTGCCCATCTCTCCTACTTACATACGTATACATATGTATATCTCACTTTTAAACCAGGTATTCCCAATCATCAGTCCTTTTTCAGCACATAAACCTACAAGCTCTTCACCATTTCCATTTACAACACTGAACACCCCATGTATACCACTTATTCCCTCAACTGCCACATTACTCACCTTTGCATTCAAATCACCCATTACTATAACCCGGTCTTGTGCATCAAAACCACTGACACACTCATTCAGCTGCTCCCAAAACACTTGCCTCTCATGATCTTTCTTCTCATGCCCAGGTGCATATGCACCAACAATCACCCATCTCTCTCCATCAACTTTCAGTTTTACCCATATTTACCCATAATTTACACATACTCCCACAACTCCTGTTTCAGGAGTACTGCTACTCCTTCCCTTGCTCTTGTCCTCCTCACTAACCCCTGACTTTACTCCCAAGACATTCCCAAACCACTCTTCCCCTTGGTTAAAACCACTCTTCCTCTTGGTTACATCCACACACACTTAGACATCCTAGTCTATATATATATATATATATATATAGATATTTATTTTTTATTTATTTTGCTTTGTCGCTGTCTCCCGCGTTTTTGCGAGGTAGCGCAAGGAAACAGACGAAAGAAATGGCCCAACCGCCCACATACACATGTATATACATACACGTCCACACACGCAAATATACATACCTATACATCTCAATGTACACATATATATACACTCACAGACATAAATATATATATATATATATATAATATATATATATATATATATAATATATATATATATATACATGTACACAATTCATAGTCTGCCTTTATTTGTTCCCATCATCACCCCGTCACACATGGAATAACATCCCCTCCTCCCTCATGTGTGCGAGGTTGCGCTAGGAAAAGACATCAAAGGCCACATTCGTTCACACAGTCTCTAGCTGTCATGTAATAATGCACCGAAACCACAGCTCCCTTTCCACATCCAGGCCCCACACAGCCTTCCATGGTTTACCCCAGACGCTTCACATGCCCTGGTTCAATCCACTGACAGCACGTCAGCCCCGGTATACCACATTGTTCCAATTCACTCTATTCCTTGCACACCTTTCACCCTCCTGCATGTTCAGGCCCGATCACTCAAAATCTTTTTCACTCCATCTTTCCACCTCCAATTTGGTCTCCCACTTCTCCTCGTTCCCTCCACCTCTGACACGTATATCCTCTTGGTCAATCTTTCCTCACTCATTCTCTCCATGTGACCAAACCATTTCAAAACACACTCTTCTGCTCTCTCAACCACACTCTTTTTATTTCCACACATCTCTCTTACCCTTACATTACTTACTCGATCAAACCACCTCACACCACATATCATCCTCAAACATCTCATTTCCAGCACATCCACCATCCTGCGCACAACTCTATCGTGTTTTGGGAAAAGTAAATGAGTGTTTTTGTGGTTTTGATGCCCGAGACCGGGTTATAGTAAATGGGTGTTTTAAAAATGCAAAGGTGAGTAATTTTGGCAGTTGAGGGAATAATTGGTTACATGGGGTGTTTAAATTTGTAAATGGAAATGGTGAAGAGCTTGTAGATTTATGGCTGAAAAAGGACTGGTAAAGGGGGAATATTTTTTTTTAAAAAAAGCGAGATATACATAAGTATACATATGAAAGTAGGAGAGAGGGCCAAGAAAGGTTTTTGGGTTTAAACGGGGTTAATTGATAGGGCAGAAAGAAAATTTTTGGATGTTAAATGTGCTAAGAGGTGAACTGGGGGGATTTTCTGACATTATCTTGTGGGGGGTAAAGGTGAAGATTTTGGGGGTTTTCAAAAAGAAGAGAAAATTTTTGGGGGTTTGGAAAAGAGGGGTGAAAGTAAGTGAGTTGGGGAAAGGGAGACTTGTGTGGGGGAAGTACCGGGAGGGACTGAGTACAAAATTTGGAAAAAGGTGAGAAAAAGGGAAATTAAGGGGAGTGGGGGGGGGAAATGGGTTTGTATTTGGGGAAAGCAGTGATGGCTTGGAAAAAGAGCTTGTGGCATGAAAAGGGCGTGGGAAAGGGGGGTTTGATTAGAAAGGGTAGTAAGTGGTGGGATGAAAAAAGTAAGATTATTAGTGAAAGGAAGGAGAGGCTTTTGGGAATTTTTTTGCAGGGAAAAAAGCAAATGAGGGGGAAAGGGGTATAAAAGAAAGAGGAGGAGGTCAAGGGAAAGGTGCAAGAGGTAAAAAAAGAGGGCAAATGAGAGTTGGGGTGAGAGAAATCTTTAAAATTTTTGGGAGAATAAAAAGATGTTTTGGAAGGAGGGTAAATAAAGGGCGAAAGGGAAAAGGGAAACAAATGGGAATTCAGTGAAGGGGAAATTGGGGAGGTGATAACAAGAAGGGTTTATGTGAGAAAATGGAGTGAGTATTTGGGAAGGTTTGTTAAATTGTGTTTGATGATAGAGGGGAGATATAGGGTGTTTTGGCGGGGTTTGGGTGTGCAAAGGGGAGAGGGTTAGGGAAAATGTTTTGGGGTTTAAAAATTTAAAAGAAAAGGGAAGGGCAGCGGGGTTTTGGGATGGTTTTGCAGTGGAATTTTTTAAAAAAGGGGGTGACGTTTTTTGTTGACGGGTTTTGGTAAGGTTTTTAATGTATGTTGTTTCAAGGGAGGTGCCTGAGGATTGGGGGGAATGCTTGCATAGTCCCCTTGTAAAAGGCCCAAAAAGGGGAAATTAAAGTGAGGCTCAAATTACAAGGTATAAGTTTGTTAAGAATTCCGGGGAAATTTTTTGGGAGGGATTGTTTGAGAGGGTAAAGGGCCTGTACAGAGCATCAATTGGGGAAGAGCAGTGTGGTTTTAGGAAAAAAGGAGGAAAGTGTGGATCAGGTGTTTGCTTTGAAAGAAGGGATGTGAGAAATATTAGAAAAAAAATGGATTTGTATGTAGATTTTTTGGATCTTTGGGGGAAAGGGGAAAATGATAGAGGTTTATAGAGAGCTTTTGGAAGGGTTTTAAAGAATATATGGTGTGGGGGCAAGTTGTTAGAAGCAGTTTAAAAGTTTTTATCGAGGATTTTTTAAGGATGTGTAAGTGGGGAAAAGAGGAAAATATTGGTTTTCAGTGAATGTAGGTTTGCGGGAGGGGTTTTGTGATGTTCCAGGTTGTTTAATTTTTATGGATGGGGTTGTTAGGGAGGTGAATGCAAGGTTTTTTGGGAAAAAGGGGGAAGTATGGGTCTGTTGGGGATAAAAGAGCTTGGGGAAATGAGTCAGTTTTTGTTTGCTGATGATTTCAGGCTGGTGGCTGGTTCGGTTAAAAAACTGCAGAAGCTGGTGACCGAGTTTGATAAAGTGTGTGAAAGAAGAAAGCTGAGAGTAAATGTGAATAAGAGCAAGGTTATTAGGTACAGCAGGGTTGAGGGACAAGTCAATTGGGAGGTAAGTTTGAATGGAGAAAAACTGGAGGAAGTGAAATGTTTTAGATATCTGGGAGTGGATTTGGCAGTGGATGGAACCATGGAAGTGGAAGTGAATCATAGGGTGGGGGAGGGGGCAAAAGTTCTTGGAGCGTTAAAAAATGTGTGGAAGTCGAGAACATTATCTCGGAAAGCAAAAATGGGTATGTTTGAAGGAATAGTGGTTCCAACAATGTTATATGGTTGCGAGGCGTAGGCTATGGATAGAGTTGTGCGCAGGAGGGTAGATGTGCTGGAAATGAGATGTTGGAGGACAATATGTGGTGTGAGGTGGTTTGATCGAGTAAAGAAAGGGTAAGAGAGATGTGTGGTAATAAAAAGAGTGTGGTTAAGAGAGTAGAAGAGGGTGTTTTGAAATGGTTTGGTCACATGGAGAGAATGAGTGAGGAAAGATTGACCAAGAGGATATATGTGTCAGAGGTGGAGGGAATGAGGAGAAGTGGGATACCAAATTGGAGGTGGAAAGATGGAGTGAAAAAGATTTTGGGTGATCGGAGCCTGAACATGCAGGAGCGTGAAAGGAGCGCAAGGAATAGAGTGAATTGGAACGATGTGGTATACCAGGGTTGACGTGCTGTCAATGGATTGAACCAGGGCGTGTGAAGCGTCTGGGGTAAACCATGGAAAGTTCTGTGGGGCCTGGATGTGGAAAGGGAGCTGTGGTTTCAGTGCATTATACATGACAGCTAGAGACTGAGTGTGAACAAATGTAGCCTTTGTTGTCTTTTCCTAGTGCTACCTCACGCACATGCGGGGGGATGGGGTTGTTATTTCATGTGTGGCAGGGTGGTGATGGGAATGAATAAAGGCAGACAGTATGAATTATGTACATGTGTATATATATGTATTTGTCTGTGTGTGTGTATATATATGTATACGTTGAGATGTATAGGTATGTATATTTGCGTGTGTGGACGTGCATGTATATACATGTGTATGTGGGACGGTTGGGCCATTCTTTCTTCTGTTTCCTTGTGCTACCTCGCTAACGCGGGAGACAGCGACAAAGCAAAAAAAATTTTTTTTTTTATTATTTTGCTTTGTCGCTGTCTCCCGCGTTTCCGAGGTAGCACAAGGAAACAGAAGAAAAGGAAATGGCCCAACCCACCCCCATACACAATGTATATACATACAAATCCACACACGCAAATATACATACCTATACATCTCAATGTACACATATATATACACACACAGACACATACATATATATACATGCACACAATTCACACTGTCTGCCTTTATTCATTCCCATCGCCACCTCGCCACACATGGAATACCATCCCCCTCCCCCCTCTTGTGTACAAGGTAGCACTAGGAAAAGACAACAAAGGCCCCATTCGTTCACACTCAGTCTCTAGCTGTCATGCAATAATGCCCGAAACCACAGCTCCCTTTCCACATCCAGGCACCACACAACTTTCCATGGTTTACCCCAGACGCTTCACATGCCCTGATTCAATCCACTGACAGCACGTCAACCCCGGTATACCACATTGATCCAATTCACTCTATTCCTTGCCCTCCTTTCACCCTCCTGCATGTTCAGGCCCCGATCACACAAAATCTTTTTCGCTCCATCTTTCCACCTACAATTTGGTCTCCCACTTCTCCTCGTTCCCTCCACCTCCGACACATATATCCTCTTGGTCAATCTTTCCTCACTCATTCTCTCCATGTGCCCAAACCATTTCAAAACACCCTCTTCTGCTCTCTCAACCACACTCCTTTTGTGTCCACACATCTCTCTTACCCTTACGTTACTTACTCGATCAAACCACCTCACACCACACATTGTCCTCAAACATCTCATTTCCAGCACATCCATCCTCCTGCGCACAACTCTATCCATAGCCCACGCCTCGCAACCATACAACATTGTTGGAACCACTATTCCTTCAAACATACCCATTTTTGCTTTCCGAGATAATGTTCTCGACTTCCACTCTCTTATTCACATTTACTCTTAACTTTCTTCTTTCACACACTTTACCAAACTCAGTCACTAGCTTCTGCAGTTTCTCACATGAATCAGCCACCAGCGCTGTATCATCAGCGAACAACAACTGACTCACTTCCCAAGCTCTCTCATCCCCAACAGACTTCATACTTGCCCCTCTTTCCAAAACTCTTGCATTCACCTCCCTAACAACCCCATCCATAAACAAATTAAACAACCATGGAGACATCACACATCCCTGCCGCAAACCTACATTCACTGAGAACCAATCACTTTCCTCTCTTCCTACATGTACACATGCCTTACAACATCGATAAAAACTTTTCACTGCTTCTAACAACTTGCCTCCCACACCATATATTCTTAATACCTTCCACGGAGCATCTCTATCAACTCTATCATATGCCTTCTCCAGATCCATAAATGCTACATACAAATCCATTTGCTTTTCTAAGTATTTCTCACATACATTCTTCAAAGCAAACACCTGATCCACACATCCTCTACCACTTCTGAAACCACACTGCTCTTCCCCAATCTGATGCTCTGTACATGCCTTAACACTCTCAATCAATACCCTCCCATATAATTTACCAGGGGATAGGGGAGAGAGAATACTTCCCACGTATTCCCTGCATGTCGTAGAAGGCGACTAAAAGGGGAGGGAGCGGGTGGCTGGAAATCCTCCCCTCTCGTTTTTTTTTTATTTTCCAAAGGAAGGAACGTAGAGGGGGCCAGGTGGGGATTTTCCCTCTGAGGCCCAGTCCTCTGTTCTTAACGCTACCTCGCAGACGCGGGAAATGGCGAATAGTATGAAAAAAAAAAAAAAAATAATAATTTACCAGGAATACTCAACAAACTTATACCTCTGAAATTTGAGCACTCACTCTTATCCCCTTTGCCTTTGTACAATGGCACTATGCACGCATTCCGCCAATCCTCAGGCACCTCTCCATGAGTCATACATACATTAAATAACCTTACCAACCAGTCAATAATACAGTCACCCCCTTTTTTAATAAATTCCACTGCAATACCATCCAAACCTGCTGCCTTGCCGGCTTTCATCTTCCACAAAGCTTTTACTACCTCTTCTCTGTTTACCAAATCATTTTCCCTAACCCTCTCACTTTGCACACCACCTCGACCAAAACACCCTATATCTGCCACTCTATCATCAAACACATTCAACAAACCGTCAAAATACTCACTCCATCTCTTTCTCACATCACCACCACTTGTTATCACCTCCCCATTTGCGCCCTTCACTGAAGTTCCCATTTGCTCCCTTGTCTTACGCACTTTATTTACCTCCTTCCAAAACATCTTTTTATTCTCCCTAAAATTTAATGATACTCTCTCACCCCAACTCTCATTTGCCCTCTTTTTCACCTCTTGCACCTTTCTCTTGACCTCCTGTCTCTTTCTTTTATACATCTCCCACTCAATTGCATTTTTTCCCTGCAAAAATCGTCCAAATACCTCTCTCTTCTCTTTCACTAATAATCTTACTTCTTCATCCCACCACTCACTACCCTTTCTAATCAACCCACCTCCCACACTTCTCATGCCACACGCATCTTTTGCGCAATCCATTACTGATTCCCTAAATACATCCCATTCCTCCCCACTCCCCTTACTTCCATTGTTCTCACCTTTTTCCATTCTGTACTCAGTCTCTCCTGGTACTTCCTCACACAAGTCTCCTTCCCAAGCTCACTTACTCTCACCACCCTCTTCACCCCAACATTCACTCTTCTTTTCTGAAAACCCATACAAATCTTCACCTTAGCCTCCACAAGATAATGATCAGACATCCCTCCAGTTGCACCTCTCAGCACATTAACATCTAAAAGTCTCTCTTTCGTGCGCCTGTCAATTAACACATAATCCAATAACGCTCTCTGCCCATCTCTCCTACTTACATACGTATACATATGTATATCTCACTTTTTAAACCAGGTATTCCCAATCATCAGTCCTTTTTCAGCACATAAACCTACAAGCTCTTCACCATTTCCATTTACAACACTGAACACCCCATGTATACCACTTATTCCCTCAACTGCCACATTACTCACCTTTGCATTCAAATCACCCATCACTATAACCCGGTCTTGTGCATCAAAACCACTGACACACTCATTCAGCTGCTCCCAAAACACTTGCCTCTCATGATCTTTCTTCTCATGCCCAGGTGCATATGCACCAACAATCACCCATCTCTCTCCATCAACTTTCAGTTTTACCCATATTTACCCATAATTTACACATACTCCCACAACTCCTGTTTCAGGAGTACTGCTACTCCTTCCCTTGCTCTTGTCCTCTCACTAACCCCTGACTTTACTCCCAAGACATTCCCAAACCACTCTTCCCCTTGGTTAAAACCACTCTTCCTCTTGGTTACATCCACACACACTTAGACATCCTAGTCTATATATATATATATATATATATATATACTTTTATTTTATTTATTTTGCTTTGTCGCTGTCTCCCGCGTTTTTGCGAGGTAGCGCAAGGAAACAGACGAAAGAAATGGCCCAACCCGCCCACATACACATGTATATACATACACGTCCAAACACGCAAATATACATACCTATACATCTCAATGTACACATATATATACACTCACAGACATAAATATATATATATATATATATATATATATATATATATATATATATATATATATATATATATACATGTACACAATTCATAGTCTGCCTTTATTTGTTCCCATCATCACCCCGTCACACATGGAATAACATCCCCCTCCTCCCTCATGTGTGCGAGGTTGCGCTAGGAAAAGACATCAAAGGCCACATTCGTTCACACAGTCTCTAGCTGTCATGTAATAATGCACCGAAACCACAGCTCCCTTTCCACATCCAGGCCCCACACAGCCTTCCATGGTTTACCCCAGACGCTTCACATGCCCTGGTTCAATCCACTGACAGCACATCGACCCCGGTATACCACATTGTTCCAATTCACTCTATTCCTTGCACACCTTTCACCCTCCTGCATGTTCAGGCCCTGATCACTCAAAATCTTTTTCACTCCATCTTTCCACCTCCAATTTGGTCTCCCACTTCTCCTCGTTCCCTCCACCTCTGACACGTATATCCTCTTGGTCAATCTTTCCTCACTCATTCTCTCCATGTGACCAAACCATTTCAAAACACACTCTTCTGCTCTCTCAACCACACTCTTTTTATTTCCACACATCTCTCTTACCCTTACATTACTTACTCGATCAAACCACCTCACACCACATATCATCCTCAAACATCTCATTTCCAGCACATCCACCATCCTGCGCACAACTCTATCCATAGCCCACGCCTCGTAACCATGAAAGTGTTTTGGGAGCAGCTGAATGAGTGTGTTAGTGGTTTTGATGCACGAGACCGGGTTATAGTGATGGGTGATTTGAATGCAAAGGTGAGTAATGTGGCAGTTGAGGGAATAACTGGTATACATGGAGTGTTCAGTGTTGTAAATGGAAATGGTGAAGAGCTTGTAGATTTATGTGCTGAAAAAGGACTGGTGAATGGGAATATCTGTTTTAAAAAGCGAGATATACATAAGTATACATATGTAAGTAGGAGAGATGGCCAGAAAGCGTTATTGGATTACGTGGTAATTGATAGACGCACGAAAGAGACTCTTTTGGATGTTAATGTGCTGAGAGGTGCAACTGGAGGGATGTCTGATCATTATCTTGTGGAGGTGAAGGTGAAGATTTGTGGGGGTTTTCAGAAAAGAAGAGAGAATGTTGGGGTGAAGAGAGTGGTGAAAGTAAGTGAGCTTGGGAAGGAGACTTGTGTGAGGAAGTACCAGAGGAGACTGAGTACAGAATGGAAAAAGGTGAGATCAAAGGAGGTAAGGGGAGTGGGGGAGGAATGGGATGTATTTAGGGAAGCAGTGATGGCTTGCGCAAAAGATGCTTGTGGCATGAGAAGCGTGGGAGGTGGGTTGATTAGAAAGGGTAGTGAGTGGTGGGATGAAGAAGTAAGATTATTAGTGAAAGAGAAGAGAGAGGCATTTGAATAATTTTTGCAGGGAAAAAACGCAAATGAGTGGGAGAGGTATAAAAGAAAGAGGCAGGAGGTCAAGAGAAAGGTGCAAGAGGTGAAAGAGGGCAAATGAGAGTTGGGGTGAGAGAGTATCATTAAATTTCAGGGAGAATAAAAAGATGTTTTGGAAGGAGGTAAATAAAGTGCGTAAGACAAGGGAGCAAATGGGAACTTCAGTGAAGAGGGCTAATGGGGAGGTGATAACAAGAAGTGGTTATGTGAGAAGCAGATGGAGTGAGTATTCTGAAGGTTTGTTGAATGTGTTTGATGATAGAGTGGCAGATATAGGGTGTTTTGGTCGAGGTGGTGTGCAAAGTGAGAGGGTTAGGGAAAATGATTTGGTAAATAGAGAAGAGCAGCAGGTTTGGATGGTATTGCAGTGGAATTTATTAAAAAAGGGGGTGACTGTACTGTATTGTTGACTGGTTGGTAAGGTTATTTAATGTATGTATGATTCATGGTGAGGTGCCTGAGGATTGGCGGAATGCGTGCATAGTGCCATTGTACAAAGGCAAAGGGGATAAGAGTGAGTGCTCAAATTACAGAGGTATAAGTTTGTTGAGTATTCCTGGTAAATTATACGGGAGGGCATTGATTGAGAGGGTGAAGGCGTGTACAGAGCATCATATTGGGGAAGAGCAGTGTGGTTTCAGAAGAGGTAGACGATGTGTGGATCAGGTGTTTGCTTTGAAGAATGTATGTGAGAAATACTTAGAAAAACAAATGGATTTGTATGTAGCATTTATGGATCTGGAGAAAGCATATGATAGAGTTGATAGAGATGCTCTTTGGAAGGTTTAAAGAATATATGGTGTGGGAGGGAAGTTGTTAGAAGCAGTGAAAAGTTTTTATCGAGGATGTAAGGCATGTGTACATGTAGGAAGAGAGGAAAGTGATTGGCTCTCAGTGAATGTAGGTTTGCGGAAGGGGTGTGTGATGTCTCCATGGTTGTTTAATTTGTATATGGATGGCGTTGTTAGGGAGGTGAATGCAAGAGTTTTGGAAAGAGGGGCAAGTATGCAGTCTGTTGTGGATGAGAGAGCTTGGGAAGTGAGTCAGTGTTGTTCGCTGATGATACAGCGCTGGTGGCTGATTCAGGTAAGAAACTGCAGAAGCTGGTGACTGAGTTTGGTAAAGTGTGTGAAAGAAGAAAGTTAAGAGTAAATGTGAATAAGAGCAAGGTTATTGGGTACAGTAGGGTTGTGGGACAAGTCAATTGGGAGGTAAGTTTGAATGGAGGGAAACTGGAGGAAGTAAAGTGTTTTAGATATCTGGGAGTGGATCTGGCAGCAGATGGAACCATGGAAACGGAAGTGAATCATAGGGTGGGGGAGGGGGCGAAAATTCGGGGAGCCTTGAAGAATGTTTGGAAGTCGAGAACATTGTCTCAGAAAGCAAAAATGGGTATGTTTGAAGGAATAGTGGTTCCAAGAATGTAGTATCGTTGCGAGACGTGGGCTATGGATAGAGTTGTGCGCAGGAGGGTGGATGTGCTGGAAATGAGATATTTGAGGACAATATGTGGTGTGAGGTGGTTTGATCGAGTAAGTAATGTAAGGGTGAGAGAGATGTGTGGAAATAAAAAGAGGGTGGTTGAGAGAGCAGGAGGGTGTTTTGAAATGGTTTGGTCACATGGAGAGAATGAGTGGGGAAAGATTGACAAAGAGGATATATGTGTCAGAGGTGGAGGGAATGAGGAGAAGTGGGAGACCAAATTGGAGGTGGAAAGATGGAGTGAAAAAGATTTTGAGTGATCGTGGCCTGAACATGCAGGAGGGTGAAAGGCGTGCAAGGAATAGAGTGAATTGGAACGATGTGGTATACCGGGGTCGACGTGCTGTAAGTGGATTGAATCAGGGCATGTGAAGCGTCTGGGGTAAACCATGGAAAGTTCTGTGGGGCCTGGATGTGAAAAGGGAGCTGTGGTTTCGGTGCATTATTACATGACAGCTAGAGACTGAGTGTGAGCGAATGGGGCCTTTGTTGTCTTCTCCTAGCGCTACCTCGCACACATGAAGGGGGAGGGGGATGTTATTACATGTGTGGCGAGGTGGCGATGGGTATAAATAAAGGCAGAGAGTATGAATTATGTACATGTGTATATATGTATATGTCTGTGTGTGTATATATATGTGTACATTGAGATGTATAGGTATGTATATTTGCGTGTGTGGACGTGTATGTATATATATGTGTATGGAGGTGGGTTGGGCCATTTCTTTCATCTGTTTCCTTGCGCTACCTCGCAAACGCAGGAGACAGAGACAAAGCAAAATAAATAAATAAATAATATATATGTATATGGAGAAGGCATATGATAGAGTTGATAGAGATGCTCTGTGGAAGGTATTAAGAATATATGGTGTGGGAGGCAAGTTGTTAGAAGCAGTGAAAAGTTTTTATCGAGGATGTAAGGCATGTGTACGTGTAGGAAGAGAGGAAAGTGACTGGTTCTCAGTGAATGTAGGTTTGCGGCAGGGGTGTGTGATGTCTCCATGGTTGTTTAATTTGTTTATGGATGGGGTTGTTAGGGAGGTGAATGCAAGAGTTTTGGAAAGAGGGGCAAGTATGAAGTCTGTTGGGGATGAGAGAGCTTGGGAAGTGAGTCAGTTGTTGTTCGCTGATGATACAGCGCTGGTGGCTGATTCATGTGAGAAACTGCAGAAGCTGGTGACTGAGTTTGGTAAAGTGTGTGAAAGAAGAAAGTTAAGAGTAAATGTGAATAAGAGCAAGGTTATTAGGTACAGTAGGGTTGAGGGTCAAGTCAATTGGGAGGTAAGTTTGAATGGAGAAAAACTGGAGGAAGTAAAGTGTTTTAGATATCTGGGAGTGGATCTGGCAGCGGATGGAACCACGGAAGCTGAAGTGGATCATAGGGTGGGGGAGGGGGCGAAAATCCTGGGAGCCTTGAAGAATGTGTGGAAGTCGAGAACATTATCTCGGAAAGCAAAAATGGGTATGTTTGAAGGAATAGTGGTTCCAACAATGTTGTATGGTTGCGGGGCGTGGGCTATGGATAGAGTTGTGCGCAGAAGGATGGATGTGCTGGAAATGAGATGTTTGAGGACAATGTGTGGTGTGAGGTGGTTTGATCGAGTAAGTAACGTAAGGGTAAGAGAGATGTGTGGAAATAAAGAGAGCGTGGTTGAGAGAGCAGAAGAGGGTGTTTTGAAATGGTTTGGGCACATGGAGAGAATGAGTGAGGAAAGATTGACCAAGAGGATATATGTGTCGGATGTGGAGGGAACGAGGAGAAGTGGGAGACCAAATTGGATGTGGAAAGATGGAGTGAAAAAGAGTTTGTGAGATCGGGGCCTGAACATGCAGGAGGGTGAAAGGAGGGCAAGGAATAGAGTGAATTGGATCGATGTGGTATACCGGGGTTGACGTGCTGTCAGTGGATTGAATCAGGGCATGTGAAGCGTCTGGGGTAAACCATGGAAAGCTGTGTAGGTATGTATATTTGCGTGTGTGGACGTATGTATATACATGTGTATGGGGTGGGTTGGGCCATTTCTTTCATCTCTCTCCTTGCGCTACCTCGCAAACGCGGGAGACAGCGACAAAGCAAAAAAAAAAAAAAAAATATGTATATATATATATTCCCTGGGGATATTGGAGAAAGAATACTTCCCACGTATTCCCTGCGTGTCGTAGAAGGTGACTAAAAGGGAAAGAGGGGGGGGGGGCTGGAAATCCTCCCCTCTCGTTTTTTTTTTTTTTTTTAATTTTCCAAAAGAAGGAACAGAGAAGAGGGCCAGGTGAGGATATTCCCTCAAAGGCCTAGTCCTCTGTTCTTAACGCTACCTCGCTATCGCGGGAAATGGCGAATAGTATGAAATTAAAAAAAATGTATATATATGTGTACATATATATGTACATATATATGTGTGTGTGTGTGTGTGTATATATATAGATATTTATTTTTTATTTATTTTGCTTTGTCGGTCTCCCGCATTTGCGAGGTAGCACAAGGAAACAGACAAAAGAAATGGCCCAACCCACCCACATACACATGTATATACATACACGTCCACACACGCAAATATACATACCCATACATCTCAATGTACACATATATATATATACACACACAGACATATTCATATATACACATGTACATAATTCATACTGTCTGCCCTTATTTATTACCATCGTCACCTCGCCACACATGGAATAACATCCCCCTCCCCCCTCATGTGTGCAAGGTAGCGCTAGAAAAGACAACAAAGGCCCCATTCATTCACACTCAGTCTCTAGCTGTCATGTAATAATGTCCGAAAGCACAGCTCCCTTTCCACATCCAGGCCCCTCAGAACATTCCATGGTTTACCCCAGACGCTTCACATGCCCTAGTTCAATCCACTGACAGCACGTCAGCCCCGGTATACCACATCGTTCCAATTCACTCTAGTCCTTGCACACCTTTCACCCTCCTGCATGTTCAGGCCCCGATCACTCAAAATCTGTTTCACTCCACCCTTCCACCTCCAATTTGGTCTCCCACTTCTTGTTCCCTCCACCTCTGACACATATATCTTGATCAATCTTTCCTCACTCATTCTCTCCATGTGACCAAACCATTTTAAAACACCCTCTTCTGCTCTCTCAACCACACTCTTTTTATTACCACACATCTCTCTTACCCTTTCATTACTTACTCGATCAAACCACCTCACACCACATACTATCCTCAAACATCTCATTTCCAACACCTCCACCCTCCTCCGCACAACTCTATCCATAGCCCATGCCTCACAACCATATAACATTGATGGAACCACTATTCCTTCAAACATACCCATTTTTCCTTTCCGAGATAATGTTCTCGACTTCCAAACATTTTTCAACGGTCCCAGACTTTCGCCCCCTCCCCCACCCTGTGACTCACTTCTGCTTCCATGGTTCCATCCACTGTCAAATCTACGCCCACAGATCTAAAACACTTCACTTCCTCCAGTTTTTCTCCATTCAAACTTACCTCCCAATTGTCTTGTCCCACAACCCTACTGTACCTAATAAAGTTGCTCTTATTCACATTTACACTCAGCTTTCTTCTTTCACACACTTTTCCAAACTCACCCACCAGCTTCTGCAGTTTCTCACCTGAACCAACCATCAGCGCCATATCATCAGCAAACAACATCTGACTCACTTCCCAAGCCCTCTAATCCACATCAGACTGCATACTTGCCCCTCTATCCAAAACTCTTGCATTCACCCACCTCCCTAACAACCGCATCCATAAACAAATTAAACAACCATGGAGACATGGAAACATCTGGGGTAAACCATGGAAAGGTGTGTTGGGCCTGGATGTGGAAAGAGAGCTATGGTCTCAGTGCATTACACATGACTGCTAGAGACAGTGTGGAATGGATGTGACCTTCTTGTCTGTTTTCCTGTTGCCACCTCGCTGAAGTAGGGGGTAGCGATGCTGTTTCCTGTCAGGCAGGGCAGTACCAGGAATGGATGAAGGCAAGCAAGTATGAATATGGACATGTGAATATATGTGTCTGTGTATGTATATGATTGTATGTGTATATGTTGGCATGTATACGTATGTATATGTGCATGTATGGGCATTTATGTATATACACGTGTATATGAGTGGATGAGCCATTCTTTGTCTGTTTCTGACGCAGGACGTGGCAATCAAGTAAAATGAATATAAAAAATAATTTTCTTTTTTTTTTTTTATATATACTTTGTCGCTGTCTCCCGCTTTTGTTTGGGTTGGTGTGTTCATGTCTGGCAACATACCTGTAAAAAAAAATTTATGTGGACAAGAAAGGGAACTGTTTACAAATTTTCACTAATATTAAGGTTATAATTCAGTGTTTGCGGCAGGGGTGCGTGATGTCTCCATGGTTGTTTAATGTGTTTATGGATGAGGTGGTTAGGGAGGTGAATGCAAGAGTTTTGGAGAGAGGGGCAAGTATGCAGTCTGTTGTGGATAAGAGGGCTTGAGAAGTGAGTCAACTGTTGTTCAATGATGATACATTGCTGTTGGCCGATTCAGGTGAGAAAATGCAGAAGCTGGTGACTGAGTTTGGGAAAGTGTGTCAAAGAAGAGCTTGGGAAAGTGTGTAAAAGAAGAAAGCTGAGAATAAATGTGAATAAGAGCAAAGTTATTAGGTTCAGTTGGGTAGAGGGACAAGTCATTTGGGAGGTAAGTTTGAAGGGAGAAAAACTGGAGGAAGTGAAATGTTTTAGATATCTTGGAGTGGATATAGCAGCGGATGGAACCATGGAAGCGGAAGTGAGTCACAGGGTTGGGGAGGGTGCAAAGGTTCTGGGAGCATTGAAGAATGTGTGGAAGGCAAGAACATTATCTAAGAGAGCAAAAATGGGTATGTTTGAAAGAATAGTGGTTCCAACAAGGTTATGTGGTTGCGAGACGTGAGCTATAGATAGGGTTGAATGGAGGAGGGAGGATGTGTTGGAAAGGAGATGTTAGAGGACAATATGTGGTGTGAGGTGGTTTGATCGAGTAAGTAATGAAAGGGTAAGAAAGATATGTGGTAATAAAAAGAGTGTGGCTGAAAGAGCAGAAGAGGGTGTATTGAAATGGTTTGGTCACATGGTGAGAAAGGGTGAGGAAAGATTGACAATGAGGATATATGTGTCAGAGGTGGAGGGAATGAGAAGTGGGAGAGCAAATTGGAGGTGGAAGGATGGAGTGAAAAAGATTTTGAGCGATTGGGGCCTGTACATGCAAGAGGGTGAAAGGCGTGCAAGGAATAGAGTGAATTGGAACGATGTATACTGGGGTCAACATGCTGCCAATGGATTGAGCAAGGGCATGTGAAGCGTCTGGGGTAAACCAAGGAAAGTTTTGTGGGGCCTGGATGAGGAAAGGGAGCCATGGTTTCAGTGCATTATACATGACAGCTAGAGACTGAGTGTGAACGAATGTGGCCTTTATTGTCTTTTCCTAGCACTACCTTACGTGCACACGGGGGAGGGGGGTGCCATTTCATGTGGCAGGGTGGCGACAGGAATGGACGAAGGCAGCAAGTATGAATATGTAGTGTGTATATATGTATATGTCTATGTATATACATGTGTATGTGAGTGGGTTGGGCCATTCCTTCGTCTGTTTCCTTGTGCTACCTCTAACGCGGGAGACAGCGACAAAGCAAAATAAATAAATAAATAAAATATGTATACATTGAAATGTATAGGTACGCATATGTGCGTATGTGGGCATGTATGCACATACATGTGTATGTGGGTGGGTTGGGCCATTCTTTCGTCTGCTTCCTTGCCAACGCAGGAGGTCGACAAAGTATAATAAAAAAAAATAATACTACATAATTCATTGTGTATATAATAGCAGGATTCAATTATTTTTTTGTGGTAAAGGAGTTACAGTCAATACCTGAATTGGTATTACTCCAGTCAATACAATGGTGATAACTTTCAACATGATTAAACAAAGCATTTGATACTTGTCCTGTTCTTATATTATACTTATGTTGCTTAAGTCTAAAATAAAGATCCTTACCAGTCTGCCTAACATAAAACATCTTACAATTCTTTCAAAATATTATGTAAACACTGCCCGCAAAACCTCCTGGTGAGGTTTTTATTGATATTCTTTACATATGTTATTGATGAAGGCTACATTTACATTAAAGTATTTACGCAACCTGGGAATTAATGCAAAATCATAACTAACAGGGAGAACTAAAAGATTCTTATACACATGTACATATTCATACTTGCTTGCCTTCATCTATTCCCGGCGCCACCCTGCCCCACAGGAAACAGCATCGCCGCCCCTTGCATCAGCGAGGTAGCGCCAGGAAAACAGACAAAAAAGGCCAAGAGGTCACAGTGGTGCACATGACCTAGTATATGTGAAAAAAAACAGGAAAATGAAACACGTTAAGTTCCCAAGTGCACTTACGTGTAATGATCACATCATCGGGGAGATACATGAATGAGATAGATGACGAATAACCAGTTGACATACAAGGAAGAGACGCAGCTAAGAAGCCATTGGTAAACAAACGTTACCAGATGGTGGTTTGGGTTGGTGTGTTCGGGTCTGGCATCATGCTTGTCATGAAATTTGTATTATGTGGACAAGAAAGGGGACTGTTCACAACTTTTGCCTAAAGCTATCCAATTTGTATGAATCTTCACTAACATTAGTCTCACAAATCTTTGTGTATCTAACAATAGGATATTCAATGATATTTCTCCTGGTAAAGGAGTTACAGTTAATAACTGAATTGGTATTACTGGTCAAGACAATGGTCATAATACTTAACATGATCAAACAAAGCATTCATTTCATATCCTCTTTTTATACTATATTCATGGTGCTTAAGTCAAACATAAAGATCCTTACCAGTCTGCTCAGCATAAAACATATCACAATTTTTACTAGGTATTCTGTAAACACAGCCGACAGAATTTTCTGGTGAGTTTTAAATTCTTTATAACAGTTATTGCTGAAGGCTACATTCACTTTAAAAGATTTAAGCAACCTGGGGAGTAATGTAAAATCATATAGCTATCACTAAAAGATTTTTGGTATCACAGGAAGGTTTGGGTTTAACTCTACAAAATGATTTCTTTGCCAACTAAAGGGATCTATCAATGAAAGATTTAGGATACTTTAACTTGGACCCAATAGAATATTTCTCAAACTCATTATCAATAAATTCTGAACTGCATATACGTAATGCCACAAGGAACATCGACTGGAATGATGATAATATAACTGTCATGTTGAGCCGAGTAATAATGAATATATGAACCAACATTGGTGGGTTTTCTGTGTTAACAAAACTTTAACATGTTTCTCTCCCCACAGAGCATGCAATCTAAAATTGGCAACATACAATTATTTTCCACTTCTACAACATTCTAAGTGTCCTTCTGTAAGCCTAAGAATTTAGTTATGAATAACTCGTATGATCCTATATCTTATCTAACTTCTTGGATATCCTTATAATATACCTATTATCACCTTCTCTTTGAAATGTCTTTGGCTCAGCTTTTTCCCTCAATTCTGAATACCATAGGAAATGTATGAATTTACCAGTGCCATCTCATTCGCAAAATGCCAGAGTTTGAAACCATTTTGCAGATTTCCTGTTGAAAGGGTAGGCTGAGCAGGTCTTACCTGTAATGACCACCCTTGAAGTTGTTGAAGAATATCTGCACATCTGTTTTGTCAAAGGTTCCATCTCCTTTGATTTTAATTCAACTTTTACTGTACCATAATCATCTGCTGTACATAATATTCTGACCTTCCTTGTATCTTGCACAGTACAAGCTAGCACTGCCTTATCTTTATTCTTACATAGTGTCTGCGAAAGCCTTGCCTGCTCTTACATAGTGTCAGCAAAAAGATTTGTCTGCCCTCCATACATTTTCAATGGCGATCCACAGCTAAGGATTACTGTGGGTTCACACATACGATGCTCTCAGGGTGAAACCATTGTGTATCTTGCTGCCAAGACTAGTTTCTAATGGCGTTAGCACCAGCAACCTGTCTCAGTGTGCCTCAGGATATGTTGAGGGAACAACATTCTTTCTTCATTCTTCCAGGCTGCCATTTGATTATGGAAATTTCACTTCTGGAAGCTGTATTTCTTCCACCTGTGCTTCAAGATGGTTGACAATTACCTTTATAAGGAGGAGAAAGCCCGAATTCTAGCCTGAAAGCATGAAAATGTGAATAAATGAGATTTCCAGGTACACTGGGGGAGCAACAATTCAACAGTCTCACCCCAATCAGATCAACACCTTAAAAAACATCATGAACCTAAAATACTTCAGGAACCTTGCCAATTCCATGCCCAGACATCTACAGATGATAACCAAGGCCACAGAGCTGACAAAGGAATAACATGGAAGTATGACCACTTTAAAAATGTATGGGGATGCAGACAGGGATTTTTGCGAACACTATAATCTGGAAAGTTCACCTCTTTTCTGCTTTAAGTTTGTCATATCAGTCTTACCCCTTTCTACTAACACAAACAGTGCAACATGCTCCTATATTTTGAAGTACCAGATCAAAAATGTGAACACAAATAAAAATTACTAAAATATGCATTCTAGCCCACATCTTGAGAGAGCAGGTGTCCTGAAACTGTATAGACATGGAGAGAATGAGTGAGGGAAGGATGACAAAGAAGATATATGAGTAATAAGTGGAGGGAACTGGGAGAATGGGAGACCAATTTGGAGCTGGGAAAGATGGAGTGAAAAAGATTTTGATTGACTGGGGCCTGAACATGCAGGAGGGTGAAAGGCGTGCATGGGATAGTGAATCTGAACAGGGTCAACATGCTGTCAATGGACTGAAACAGAGCATGTGAAGCGTCTGAGGTAAACCATGTAAAGATTTAAGAGACCTGGTTGTTGACAGGGAGCTGTGGTTCTGGAGCATTAAACATGACAGATAGTGAATGGATGTGACTGGATGTAGCCTTTCTTCCTCGGTTCCGAGTGATACCTCACCAACATAATCTAATTTCCTTATTCTTGGTGTCATTATCAACAAAATGAAAGCATTAGCAAATATCTATGAAAAAACAGATGTCAATCACAAAATATGAGTTGTTGAAAAAGGAAGCCAAATTTGGTTCATGTACTAATCCCATTTCTATCTCTACTACAGTAAGTGCTTTTCTTTCCGATGGTGAAACATACTCCCTTTAACTGAATCTAGACTTGTGTGGTTAAGGCCTCAATTTATCTAATCTGCATTTTGCATAAACCTTACTTTCCCTTGTAACAATTTCATATATGATGAAATCCATGCTTTTTACAGCTGTACTGAATTAGATATCATATTCTTCACTTTGGACCATGATGGTTCTGTAGTAAAAGCAGTGCAATCCCTCAGTGCTGGCTCACTAGGATCATCCTCATCAGTCTTCTGAAACTGACGCCTGGGATCCCTCACTCTGAGTCAGGCCCACAACTAAGCTTGAATTCTTTATCCACAGCAAAAGTCTTCCTCCTTGCATACTTAGAATACCACTTTATTTCATCAAAACACGATAAATCATTTATACATTTTCATATAAAGAGTGTTGATACATACAGTATACATTTTCATATAAAGAGTATTAATACATACAGTATACATTCAAAATCATTGCATGACACTACAATATCCGCATCTTACTTGGTTCACAGCAAATACACAAAGAAGAAAGTACTCTTGGCATCTGGTAGTCTTCTTAGAGTGAAGTGTGCAAGTGCCTGACACTGCATTTGTTTACAATTCTGCTTAGCACTGGCTCCAGCAGACAGAAGCACAAACTGGAGTCGACACGCCACCAATAGATTCATAATTTTTTTGTAGTTCACAAGAGATAAGGTAGATTTCTTAAATGGGTGCAAGGTTTATCTGAAGGTTGCACTAATGCACTAAAAGGTAATGAAGCTTGGAGAAGGTCATTTACCTCATTGCACTTAATGAGTAAAAGTGTGGTGGCAAAACTTGCAAATGATATTTCAGTTTTGCCCTTATGAAGGATGTGAACAACTTATTGAATATTTCCTTTTCCATGCAACAGAATGCAGAGCTAATGTTTGTTAGCAGACAGTTAGACACCTTAAACTATTCATCTAAGGTGGAACTCTAACAGATTAGGGATGATGTCAACTCCGAAGTCTCTTTAACACACAAATACTTGCAGCTTGTTTCCTGCTAGATAATAATCACACCATGGTCTATCAAGATCCCCTTGTAAGATGAAGCAATCCTCCACGCTTTTCATCATCTTCAAACATATTCAGGGAAGAGTCTGTACATTTGGCAAGTCATACACATGGATAAAGAAGAGAAATGGTCCCAAAAAAGATCCCTGTAGCACCCCAATGATCCCCTCACACTAATCCACTGAACCTTTCCCTACCTCTAGAACAAAGCTCTCTCTCTCTCTCTCTCTCTCTCTCTCTCTCTCTCTCTCTCTCTCTCTAATAAAGATTTAGGAGTTTCATTAAATATATATTCCTTTATGTATTTGTATGGCTTTTGATTCTTTCTCTTTTTCAATCATATCAATGTTAATATTAACATGCACATATCTTGGATTATATTGTAACTTTTTGACATTTCTGAATAACTCAAGCTTAAATCTCACATCAGTGAAAGTAACAAGTAATGGTCTCTTGGAAAGACTGCCATCATACCTTCGAAGCCCTCAGACTCATACTTACTTCATAATTCTATCTCAAGCCCATGTCTCATGCAACAATTCTATTATAACAATATCAAATAGGGGATGTGTGGATCATATTTTTGTCATGAAGATGACCATGGAAAAGTATTTAGCATAAGGTTAGAAGTTGCATGCAGCTTTTACAGATCTGGAGAAAGCATGTGACAGAGTCAAGTGGAATGCTTTGAGAGATTTTTTTTTTTTTTTTTTTTGCTTTGTCGCTGTCTCCCGCGTTTGCGAGGTAGCGCAAGGAAACAGACGAAAGAAATGGCCCAACCCACCCCCATACCCATGTATATACATAAGTCCACACACGCAAATATACATACCTACACAGCTTTCCATGGTTTACCCCAGACGCTTCACCTGCCCTGATTCAATCCACTGACAGCACGTCAACCCCGGTATACCACATCGCTCCAATTCACTCTATTCCTTGCCCTCCTTTCACCCTCCTGCATGTTCAGGCCCCGATCACACAAAATCTTTTTCACTCCATCTTTCCACCTCCAATTTGGTCTCCCTCTTCTCCTCGTTCCCTCCACCTCCGACACATATATCCTCTTGGTCAATCTTTCCTCACTCATTCTCTCCATGTGCCCAAACCATTTCAAAACACCCTCTTCCGCTCTCTCAACCAAGCTCTTTTTATTTCCACACATCTCTCTTACCCTTACGTTACTTACTCGATCAAACCACCTCACACAACACATTGTCCTCAAACATCTCATTTCCAGCACATCCATCCTCCTGCGCACCACTCTATCCATAACCCACGCCTCGCAACCATACAACATTGTTGGAACCACTATTCCTTCAAACATACCCATTTTTGCTTTCCGAGATAATGTTCTCGACTTCCACACATTCTTCAAGGCTCCCAGAATTTTCGCCCCCTCCCCCATCCTATGATCCACTTCCGCTTCCATGGTTCCATCCGCTGCCAGATCCACTCCCAGATATCTAAAACACTTTACTTCCTCCAGTTTTTCTCCATTCAAACTCACCTCCCAATTGACTTGACCCTCAACCCTACTGTACCTAATAACCTTGCTCTTATTCACATTTACTCTTAACTTTCTTCTTTCACACACTTTACCAAACTCAGTCACCAGCTTCTGCAGTTTCTCACATGAATCAGCCACCAGTGCTGTATCATCAGCGAACAACAACTGACTCACTTCCCAAGCTCTCTCATCCCCAACAGACTTCATACTTGCCCCTCTTTCCAAAACTCTTGCATTCACCTCCCTAACAACCCCATCCATAAACAAATTAAACAACCATGGAGACATCACACACCCCTGCCGCAAACCTACATTCACTGAGAACCAATCACTTTCCTCTCTTCCTACACGTACACATGCCTTATCATCCTCGATAAAAACTTTTCACTGCTTCTAACAACTTGCCTCCCACACCATATATTCTTAATACCTTCCACAGAGCATCTCTATCAACTCTATCATATGCCTTCTCCAGATCCATAAATGCTACATACAAATCCATTTGCTTTTCTAAGTATTTCTCACATACATTATTCAAAGCAAACACCTGATCCACACATCCTCTACCACTTCTGAAACCACACTGCTCTTCCCCAATTTGATGCTCTGTACATGCCTTCACTCTCTCAATCAATACCCTCCCATATAATTTACCAGGAATACTCAACAAACTTATACCTCTGTAATTTGAGCACTCACTTGAGAGATGTGTTAAGGATATATGGTATAGGGAAACAACTGTTGGATGGGGTAAAAGCTTTCTATATAGGAACAAATGAGTGTGTAAGAGTGGATGGAGAGCCGAGCAAAAGTCATGGGATACATGTAGCTGTGAGGCAGGGCTGTATGATGTCACCATGGCTTTTCAATTTATATAAGGATGAGTGAAAGGAGAGACGAAAGCAAAACAAGGGAAAGAGAGGGTGCAGAGATGGAGTGTGGTGGTGAGATATGGTGGTTAGTGGCAAGCCTGTTTCCAGATGATACTGTGTTGTTTGCTGAGAGTGAAGAGTTGCATTAGGTTGTGTTTTATGATGTGTGTAAGCACAGGCAATTGAAGGTAAAAGCAAGTAAAAGTAATAGTGCTTGAAAGGAAACAGATTGAAAGTATAGATTTTGTAACACCACACAGAGTGAAAGTGTACTAAATTGTTCGGTGGATATAAGGAAAATGAGTGGAAGTGAGAGAATTTAAGTATCTGGGAGCTGTCTTGGGTAAGCATGGAGATATGGAACAATGAAGGGTAGAGGGGTAAGTATGGAAGTGAAGAGAGTATTAAGGGACAGCACAGTCCTCCCAACCCTCATCCAAGCTGCTGTAACATGGACATGGAATAAGGAACAGAAGTCAAGAATCCAGGCTGTGGAAATGAGCTATTTGAGGAGACCATATGGTATGACCAGATGGAATGAAGAAAGAAATGAAAGGGTGTATGAAAGTTCAGGCATGGCAGGGAATGCAAAGGAAGTGAATTGTGGAGAGGTAGAATGGGTGAAACATAATACTGTGGTGGTTTGGGCATGTGGAAAGAATACAAGACTAGGAGTTTACAAGGAGTGTATGATAGTACAATTAAAGGGGTTGATGTAAGTGGAAGACCACCTGTGACATGGGCAAATAGGGTGGAGGAATACTGGAGGGAGAGATAAGGTGCAAGAATGCATGGAATGGTGTATGTGAGGGAGGCATGTAATGACAGGTATAAGTGGAGACTCTTTTGCTGTGGCCACCCCTTAATGGGAGTTCCCAGAGGGAATGGGCATCAGAGATATAGATAGATAGACTCTTTCCCTCAGTAATCTAAAATCACATTCCTGAGTTCAAAACATTATGTTTTTTCTCAAGATTTTCCTTCACTGAGATTTTGAAAAACTTTTAAGTCGGAGATTTCTGATTACCATTATGATTTAACTTGCTCATGTGTTTCCCCTATTGCCTAACTTCTGTTTACTATCTGCTTTATCAAACCTTTCCATTTCGTGTCTTGCTAGTACAATACCCAAGGAAAGTCTGAAGAATATGGGGCCTTTTGTTGTATGGCTGGGTGTTCTCAGAATGTCAGTGTCTACCAGCCTACTGAATGCTCAGATCTCGTTTAACTAGTACCTGGTAACTCTCCCTGGTGATCCAATCACCACAGACTGAGAATCACATGAGTGCCTCATGGGACATGCCAGAGAGATGTATGCCATGAGCTGCTGGATTAATAAAGACCCTTATTTTCTGTTTCAAAAGACCCTTATTTTCTGTTTCATTCGCTTTTCGTCCCACAGCTGCCCACCCACACCTTAGAATGGGGCACAAGAACCTCACCCAGCAAGAAAAGGCTCAAATTCTTGCCATGAGGGAGGCAAGAACGTCAGTGAAGGAGACTTGTCAGCGTACGGGGGTGAGCAAGTCAGCCATATACAGCCTCATTGCAAAAGCCAAGAATATCCTACAAAATGAAGTTCAATCTCGTAAATCTGTACCAGGGCATCCCAGAAAGACTTAAGCAACTACCAACAAACTTATAAAGAAGCAAGTATTAATAAATCCACATATCACAGCAAGACAATTGAAGCAAGCTTATCCCACTCTCCTCGGAAGTGTTGCAGAACGCATCATTCAAGAGTGCTCCCAGAATCACTTGAACCTGCCTCTTCATTCCCTGACCAGAAAACAGCTAATGAATCACAAGGTGCATGCTGCTTGTCATAGTTTTGCAAGGAACTACAAACATTTCACTGATGAAAAATAGAGAAGGGTCTTAAGGGGCAATGAGTCGACTTTCCAGTGTAGTGCAGTGAGTCATGGCAAGTTAAGATGTCCCTCATGCATAATTCCCTTGACCTCCATTACATGCAAATGACTTAAACACACAAACTCAGTCCTGATTCGGGGTTGCTTCATGTGAAAGTTAGGGCATGGGGGATTTCATGTGTTCTCTGTGACCACTTGATGAACTTTTACGAGATCCACAGCTGCAACTTCTCTATGCAAAACAGTGCACCATGTCACAAGGCAAAGGTTATGAAATGGTTGTCTGACAAGGCCTGAATCCCATCGAGGAGCTGTGGTCTCACATGACACTTAAACTTCAATAAAGGAACACCTCTTCAATTCCTCACCTTCTTGAAGCCATCAAAGACATCTGGTTGAATGATACTGACATCAGTTACAGCAGAAACATCACTGACTCCATGCCGCAATGCATAAAAGCTATTTTGAAGGCACATGGTGGCCACACTAAGTAACAAATAGAGAAAATGAAAGTTTTGTTTTTCCACCCACTCCTCAAACTTTCTGCGGGTACTGTCATTTCAACTTAGTACACTCCCTCGTATTAATGACTTCCTGCTCCAATAAACTTTGCTCCCAGTTCTACTTAATGCACTTCCATTTTCTTTATGTATTCATACAGGTCAACAGAGCCCCTTTTAAATAACCATTCCAGTGGAGTTTGTCTCCCCCCCTTGTCCTCTACCATAATATTACATATTTGCCCAGGACAATTTTACACATAATATAGAACCAGCAGTCACACATTTCACATTGTAAAGACCTATCCTTTAAAGCTTGTACATCACTCATACCACATTTGCACCTAACGTTATTTGATCCATCATGATCCTTACCATGGACTGTTTCTTACCAACAGTAGCCCCTGCTTGGTTTATATTTTGGCTGGGCGTCACTATTTTCTTTACCTCCAGGGTCCCTCCACCCATAAATGTTAGTTGCTTCATATTTGCTTCATTTTCAAGTTTTTCAATATTTCAATATTGCTTCATTTTCTAGTTTTTCAATATTTCCACCTTCTCAGGGACCCCCTCACATTTTAATCCCTTCCCCCTTACCGTTACTTGTAAGCTTTCATAGATAAAGATCCTCCAAAAACTTGGAATACTGCTTCACTGCTGGATGGCACCACATGGGCCTTTTACTATCAAGTGTGCGATCATGCCTTTTCATGAATGTGACCCATATCTTTCCACTTGGATGTTAAACGGAGATAAATTCTGACAGCAAAGGAAGTTATGAAAGGTTTTCATAAGTTTAAGTTTTGCCTCTCTTTTAAAAAAGTATTAATTTCACAGTTTCCCTTACGTGCAACAATACTTGAGTTCAATATCATTCAATAAAGATGAGAGAAATCAAACCACATGCAGGCAATGAACTATATAAAGAACCAAAACATAAAAAGCCATTTCTCAAACTTAATGAAAATAAGTTCAATCAGGTAATTACTAATTCAAGTTTTGTATCTTGTTTAAAGTGTATTACCAACTATTATATTATCTTGGCTTTTACCATAAAAATTTCTCTTCCATAGGCTATCGAGAAAATGCAAGGTAAAACAAAACTAACACCACAATTACCCAATGACTTAAGCCCCTCTTGATCTTTTTGTCAGTAGTAACAACCTATCTTATACTCATTCAGTTTCATCCTCCAACATTCTATCAACAAAAAGTGATCCAAGATCTACTTCACCCATTATTTATGAAGCATATCAAGATGGAACAGGGGCAAAGTACCTATGGCACATACCAATTCCTTAATACTCCAGTATGCAGGAAATGAGAATTGGTAGATCAAGTAGGAGCCCATGAAAATTATTATTTAAACTGATAATACAAATTAATCCTGAATACAACATGAAGAAATCCATCACGTTAAACAGAAGACAAGCATTATATAAATAAAATAATACTAATAATAATAATGATAATAATAATAATAATAATAATAATAAAGTGAAGCTGTCAGTTGCTGATCAAGTTATATTACCATGTAATCCTGACCTCAGTTTGACAAGCCACTTATCCATGTTTTCGTTCTTACTCCGTCCTCTCATTCTTTCAAAGTCGTTAATAATTGAAGTCTTCAATATATTTTGTCAAGGAATATTGGCACATGACTCGGTTAAAAACAGAAAGAAGGTATTAATGTGGGAGAGTGTATTGGTGGCGGAGACTGCCATGGCCGCTGTGTTGGCGCGCACAACTGATGCCATGGACGCCCAGGTCTTTATGGCCACCGTCTCAGTCATCTTACTTACTTAACCCAACGCTGGAATCCTCCATGACCCATATTTCCTCTGGCTTCGTGAGCTGTCGTCATTTCGCGGAACAGTATGACAAAAATAACAGCTAAACTCCCCAGTCGCGGGGAGCTAGTGCTTCTATTGTTTACAAACCGACTAACATAACAAAACAATGTAGGGAAGCGCAACTTGGCGCCTCATTCAGTACTAGAAAATACGTTCTACGTTAATTACCTTTCAGCTGAGTTTTTCATCGCCACATCTTAATATTCAATTACTTACATGGATAGTGATATTCGGCACTGCATCTAATAAGAGAAAGTGCACAAAATACGTTGACATGTTTATGTTGTAGGTAAAGTGAAAAAAATCGTATTTCACGTAACTAAGAAAATAGCTGCGCTAGGAATCCACATCTCGAAATTATAGGTGTACATACACCAAAACGAAGACAGCATTCTCCTACTTATCTACAGCTTTTCTTACTTTAAATATATATATATATATATATATATATATATATATATATATATATATATATATATATATATATATATATATATATATATCCCTGGGGATAGGGGAGAAAGAATACTTCCCACGTATTCCCTGCGTGTCGTAGAAGGCGACTAAAAGGGGAGGGAGCGGGGGGCTGGAAATCCTCCCCTCTCACTTTTTTTTTTAATTTTCCAAAAGAGGGAACAGAGAAGGGGCCCAGGTGAGGATATTCCCTCAAGGGCCCAGTCCTCTGTTCTCAACGCTACCTCGCTAATGCGGGAAATGGCGAATAGTATGAAAGAAAAGATATATATATATATATATATATATATATATATATATATATATATATATATGATATATATATATATATATATATATATATATATATATATATATATATATATATATATATATATATATATATATATATATATATATTGCACCAAAACCATAGCTCCGTATCCACAGACCTTTCTATAGTTTACCCTAGACGCTTCACATACCCTGGTGCAGTCCATTGAAAACACGTCCATCCTGGTTATACAACATCGTTCCAATTCACTCTATGCCTTGCACGCCTTTCACCCTCTTATATATTCAGGCCACGATTGCTCAAAATCTTTTTCACTCCATCTTTCCACCTCCATCCCGCTTCTCCTTATTCCCTCCAACTCTGATACACATATCCCCTTTGGCAATCTTTCCTCACTCATTCTCTCCATATGTCCAAACCATTTCAACACAGCCTCTTCTGCTCTCTCAACTACACTCATCTTATTACCACACATTTCTCTTACCCTTTCATGACTTAGTGGATCAACCACCTCACACCATATCTTGTCCTCAAACATCTCATTTCCAAGACATCCACCCTCCTCCGCACAACCCTATCTATAGCCCACGCCTCGCAACCATATAACATTGTTGGAACCACTATTCCTTCAAACATACCCATTTTTACTCTCCGAGATAACGTTCTTGCCCTCCAGACATTCTTCAACGCTCCCAGAACCTTCGCCCCCTCCCCCACCCTATGACTCACTTCCGCTTCCATGGTTCCATCCGCTGCTAAATCCACTCCCAGATATCTAAAACACTTTACTTCCTCCAGCTTTTGTTCGTTCAAAGTTACATCCCAATTTACTTGTTCCTCAACTCTACTGAACCTATTAACTTTACTCTTATTCACATTTACTCTCAACTTTCTTCTTTAACACACTTTACCAAACTCAGTCACCACCTTCTGCAATTTCTCACCCGAATCAGCCACCAGCGCTGTATCATCAGCGAACAACAACTGACTCACTTCCCAATCCCTCACATCCGCAATAGATTGCATACATTGCTCCTCTCTCCAAAGCTCTTGCATTCACCTCCCTAACAACCCCATCCATAAACAAATTCAACAACCATGGAGACATCACACACCCCTTCCGCAAACCGACATTCACTGGAAACCAATCATTCTCCTCTATACCTACTCGCACACATGCCTTACATACTTGGCAGAAACTTTTCCCTGCTTTTAGCAGCTTAACTCCCACACCATATATTCTTGAAACCTTTGACAAAGCATCTCTATCAGCTCTCTCATATGCCTTCCCCAAAACATAAATACTACATACAAATCCATCTATTTTCCAAGTATTTCTCATATACACTTTTCAGTGCAAACACCTGATCCAAACATCCTCTACCACTTCTCAAACTACATTGCTCTTCCCCAGTCTGCTGCTCTGTACATGCCTTCACCCTCTCAATCAATACCCTCCCATATAATTTTCCAGGAATACTCAACAAACTTATACCTCTGTAATTTGAGCACTCACTCTTATCCCCTTTGCCTTTGTGCAATAGTACTATGCATGCATTCGGCCAATCCTCAGGCACTTCACCATGAGCCATACATACACTGAATATCCTTACCAACCAGTCAACAACACAGTCACCCCCTTTTTCAATCACATCTACTGCAATACCATCCAAACCCGCCGCCTTGCCGGGTTTCATCGTCCGCAAAGCTTTTACCACCTCTTCTCTGTTTACCAAACCTAACCTAACCCTCTCACTTTGCGCACCATCCTGACCAAAACACCCTATATCTACCCTTCTATCATCAAAAACATTCATTAATCCTTCAAAATACTCACTCCATCTCCTTCTCACTTCATCACTTCTTGTTATTACCTTCCAATTAGCCCCCTTCACTGATGTTTCCATTTGTTCTCTTGTCTTACGCACTTTGTTTACCTCCTTCCAAGACATCTTTCTATTCTCCTTGAAATCTGATGATACTCTCTCACCCCAACTCTCACTTGTCCTCTTTTTCACCTCTTGCACCATTCTCTTGAACTCCTGCCGCTTTCTTCTATACATTTCCCAGTCATTTGCATTATTTCCCCGCAAGAATCGTCCAAACGCCTCTCTCTTCTCTTTCCCTAACAATCTTACTATATATATATACATATATATATATACATATATATATATATATATATATATATATATATATATATATATATATATATATATATATATATATATATATATATATATATATATATCCGCTGCCAGATCCACTCCCAGATATCTAAAACACTTTACTTCCTCCAGTTTTTCTCCATTCAAACTTACCTCCCAATTGACTTGACCCTCAACCCTACTGTACCTAATAACCTTGCTCTTATTCACATTTACTCTTAACTTTCTTCTTTCACACACTTTACCAAACTCAGTCACCACCTTCTGCAGTTTCTCACATGAATCAGCCACAGCGCTGTATCATCAGCGAACAACAACTGACACTTCCCAAGCTCTCTCATCCCCAACAGACTTCATACTTGCCCCTCTTTCCAAAACTCTTGCATTCACCTCCCCAACAACCCCATCCATAAACAAATTAAACAACCATGGAGACATCACACACCCCTGCCGCAAACCTACATTCACTGAGAACCAATCACTTTCCTCTCTTCCTACACGTACACATGCATTACATCCTCGATAAAAACTTTTCACTGCTTCTAACAACTTGCCTCCCACACCATATATTCTTAATACCTTCCAGATGGATGAAACCATGGAAGCGGAAGTGAATCATAGGGTGGGGGAGGGGGCGAAAATCCTGGGAGCCTTGAAGAATGTGTGGAAGTCGAGAACATTATCTCGGAAAGCAAAAATGGGTATGTTTGAAGGAATAGTGGTTCCAACAATGTTGTATGGTTGCGAGGCGTGGGCTATGGATAGAGTTGTGCGCAGGAGGGTGGATGCGCTGGAAATGAGATGTTTGAGGACAATGTGTGGTGTGAGGTGGTTTGATAAAGTAAGTAATGTAAGGGTAAGAGAGATGTGTGGAAATAAAAAGAGCGTGGTTGAGAGAGCAGAAGAGGGTGTTTTGAAATGGTTTGGGCACATGGAGAGAATGAGTGAGGAAAGATTGACCAAGAGGATATATGTGTCGGAGGTGGAGGGAACGAGGAGAAGTGGGAGACCACATTGGAGGTGGAAAGATGGAGTGAAAAAGATTTTGTGTGATCGGGGCCTGAACATGCAGGAGGGTGAAAGGAGGGCAAGGAATAGAGTGAATTGGATCGATGTGGTATACCGGGGTTGACGTGCTGTCAATGGATTGAATCAGGGCATGTGAAGCGTGTGGGGTAAACCATGGAAAGTTGTGTGGGGCCTATATGTGGAAAGGGAGCTGTGGTTTCGGGCATTATTGCGTGACAGCTAGAGACTGAGTGTGAACGAATGGGGTCTTTGTTGTCTTTTCCTAGTGCTACCTCGCACACATGAGGGGGGAGGGGGATGGTATTCCATGTGTGGCGAGGTGGCGATGGGAGTGAATGAGGGCAGACAGTGTGAATTGTGTGCATGGGTATATATATGTATGTGTCTGTGTATGTATATATATGTGTACATTGAGATGTATAGGTATGTATATTTGCGTGTGTGGACGTATGTGTGTATACATTGTGTATGGGGGTGGGTTGGGCCATTTCTTTCGTCTGTTTCCTTGCGCTACCTCGCAAACGCGGGAGACAGCGACAAAGCAAAATAAATAAATATATATATATATATATATATATATATATATATATATATATCGCTATTATTATTATTATCATTATACTTTGTCGCTGTCTCCCGCGTCAGCGAGGGAGCGCAAGGAAACAGACGAAAGAATGGCCCAACCCACCCACATACACATATATGTACATACACGTCCACCGTCCCCCACGCATGTGCGCGAGGTAGCGCTAGGAAAAGACAACAAAGGCCACATTCGTTCACACTCAGTCTCTAGATGTCATGTATGATGCACCGAAACCACAGCTCCCTTTCCACATCCAGGCCACACAAAACTTTCCATGGTTTACCCCAGACGCTTCACATGCCCTGGTTCAATCCACTGACAGCACGTTGACCCCGGTATACCACATCGTTCTAATTCACTCTAGTCCTTGCACGCCTTTCACCCTCCTGCATGTTCAGGCCCCGATCACTCAAAATCTTTTTCACTCCATCTTTCCACCTCCAATCTGGTCTCCCACTTCTCGTTCCCTCCACCTCCGACACATATATCCTCTTGGTCAATCTTTCCTCACTCATTCTCTCCATGTGACCAAACCATTTCAAAACACCCTCTTCTGCTCTCTCAACCACATTCTTTTTATTACCACACATCTCTCTTACCCTTTCATCACTCAGTGGATCAAACCACCTCACAACTCATATTGTCCTCAAACATCTCATTTCCAGCACATCCATCCTCCTCCGCACAGCTCTATCCATAGTCCACGCCTCGCAACCATATAACATTGTTGGAACCACTATTCCTTCAAACATACCCATTTTTGCTTTCCGAGATAATGTTCTCGCCTTCCACACATTCTTCAAGGCCCTCAGAACCTTCGCCCCCTCCCCCACCCTATGATTCACTTCCGCTTCCATGGTTCCATCCGCTGCCAGATCCACTCCCAGATATCTAAAACACTTTACTTCCTCCAGTTTTTCTCCATTCAAACTTACCTCCCAATTGACTTGATCCTCAACCCTATTGTACCTGATATTGTGTATGTGTGGGGGGGGGGGGGGGTATAAGTTTTTTCAGTGGCAGTACAAATCCATATTTTACAAAATATTTTTGTTTTTCCTTCCACAAAATTGTTCTAAGAGATTTTTGTTTGTCCCATATTTGTTTTTTATCCATTTACAGTGGAGAGTAAATACAGAATGATTCTAAAAAAAAGTCATAAAATAAAACAATTGAAATAAAAGAACAGGAAAGAATACTTAGCTGGTTATAAGATCATAAGATATAATTATTGTATCAAATTAAGAATAAAATTCTAGAATGAAGATTTCAGCCACGACGCATCAACGATAAGATGGTAATAATTCGGCTAAATTGGATACCTTTGGAAAGTCATATATGATCTGTTAACCTTGCACATATCCTCTGCAGATGATAAAAAAAATATTTTGTTTTTAGATTGACATAATTATATGAAAGTAAACTAATGTATTGTAAGGTAATGTTATTATTTCATAAATGTAGCAGGAATGTAGAGGGAGGGATGGAGTGTGAGTAAACACATAGCCGGCCACATGGTGTTCAACGTGGTAGATCAGGTCCTTCCCAAGAAACGAAAAAGGTTTAATAAGAATAGGAAGAAAGCATGGAGAAAAAAGACGAATATATCCGAGGCAGAAGAGGCGTTGGATAATGAAAGAAGAGAAGAAAGATTCGGGTGAGGACCGTAATATTTGTTGTTGAGGAAAAGCTGTTCTGAGCCCAATATGCCAGTTGGAAATGGCTTGGTGGCTATAGTAGTCGGCACAGTTGATATTAGTGTTTGATCAAAGGTAAATCGTTATCATCCATTTGATGTGTCAAGTACATGTTAACTATATAGAGGATTGATGTGATGGGAGCTGCTACCATTATGGGTGCAGTCTGTCTTCACTTCTCTGGTAATATGAGGGGTCATCTCTTGCTCCATTGGGAATTTCAGTTTAACTTTCTTTTGAATCTTTCATCCTTCTGTTACTACATTAGATAAATTTTCAAGTGCCCTCGTATATTTTTGTTTGGTTCCTTTTTGATATGATTTTAGCTGGGTATTACCCTTGAAATGATGGATTTTCCACCTGCTTTGCTGAATTGCTTTCAGTTTAGGATGGTACTCTATACCTTCTGTTTGTTGCAAGACATACATTATCATCTTTTTATGCATCTCTCTTAACTGCAGCATAAAGATCAAGCTCTTTCAGTCTTTCGTGATTGTCTCTTGTCCACGTATATGACATAAAGTATTTTTTGCATTCTCTGAAATTTGTTTACTTTGCTTTGCTTTGCTTAGCTGTTGACCATACAGCACAGCAGTATTCAGTTTTCCTTTGTATGCATTAAACATTTTCATTATTACTTTCCTTTCTCTATTTATACTAATATTGTCACTTATTATCCTGGTGGAGACCATCATACTCTTGGTGTGTTCCTTAATTTCATTTATGATTATTCTTAAGCTTTTGATGTTTGCTTTCTGTTTTGTTTTCTCTAGGACCTTTGTATCCAGGTACTGAAATACTCTAGACTTATCCTTAACTTGTTTGTTTAGAACTCTCTTTGACGAATTCCACAAAATTCCTTTTCTCCCACCTTTTCTATTGTTGTACTCTTGTGTTATCAGCAGAGCTCTTGACTGTATTCTTTTTATTGTTCTTATCTGTGCCAAATATGATGATTTCATAGGTAATACCATTCCCTGTGGGACACCTGAAAGCACATCTTAGTGCAACTACTTTGAATTTTCTAATAACAGATTCCTTCATCCATTTTCCAATTTTCCCTTAATTTCATTTTTAATACTCTTCTTTAACAGTGTTCCATAATATACTGTCAATTTCTTTAACAGAAGTGAATCACAGGGTGGGGGAGTGGGTGTTTGTGGGAGCGATGAAGAATGTGTGGAAGGAGAGAATGTTATCTTGAAGAGCAAATATTGGTTTGTTTGAAGGAATAATAGTCCCAACAATGTTATATGGTTGTGAGGCATGGGCTATGGATAGGGTTGTGTGGAGAAGGGTAGATATGTTGGAAATAAAATGTTTGAGGACAGTATGTGGTGCGAGGTGGTTTGATCGAGTAAGTAATGTAAGGGTAAGAGAGATGTGTGGAAATAAAATGTTTGAGGACAGTATGTGGTGCAAGGTGGTTTGATCGAGTAAGTAATGTAACGGTAAGAGAGATGTGTGGAAATAAAAAGAGTATGGTTGAGAGTAGAAGAGGGTGTGTTGAAATGGTTTGGACATATGGAGAGAATGAGTCAGGAAAGATTGACAAAGAGGATATATGTGTCAAAGGTGGAGGGAACAAGGAGAAGCAGGAGACAAAATTTGAGGTGGAAGGATGGAGTGAAAAAGATTTTGAGCAATTGGGGCCTGAACATACAGGAGGGTGAAAGGTGTGCAGGGAATGGAATGATGTGGTATACTGTTGTCAACGTGCTGTCAATGGACTGTTCCAGGGCATGTGAAGTGTCTGGGGTAAACCATGGAAAGCTTTCTTCTGTGGGGCCTGGATATGGATAGGGAGCTGTGGTTTTGTTGCATTACGTATGGCAGCTAGAGACTGAGTGTGAACGAATGTTGACTTTTTGTCTATTTCCTGGCTTTACCTCACTGATGTGGGAAACAGCAATCAAGTATAATAGATAATGGCCCATCCACTCATATACACATATATATACATAAACACCCATACATGCACATTTACATACATATACATCCATTCCTGGTGCTACCATGCCCCACAGGAAACAGCATCGCTACCCCCTGCTTCTGTGAGAGTGGTGAAAGTGAGTGAGTTTGGAAAGGAGACTTGTGTGAGGAAGTACCAGGAGAGAATGAGTGTAGAATGGCCAAAGGTGAGAGCAAGTGATCAGAGGAGTGAGTGAGGAATGGGATGTATTTAGGGAAGCGGTGATGGCGTATGCAAAAGATGCATGTGGCATGAGAAAGGTTGGAGAAAAGAGAGGCGTTTGGATGATATTTACAAGGAAGGAGCTGTGCTTTTGGTACATTACACATGACAGCTAGAGACTGAGTGAGAACAAATGTGGCCTTTTTTCTCTGTTTTTCCTGGTGCTACCATGCTGAAGCAGGGGATAGCGATGCTGTTTCCTGTGGAGCAGGGTAGTGCCAGGAATGGACAAAGGCAAGCAAGTATGTATATGTACATGTATATATATATCTCCCAGTCACTTGCACCCTTTCCTTGGAAGTACCATCCAAACACCTCTTTTCTCTTTCACTGATGACATTTCTTCATCCTACCACTCCCTACCCTTTTCAATCTGCCCACCTCCCACTTTTCTCATGCCACATGCATCTGTTGTGCAAGCCATCACTGCTTCCCTAAATACATCCCATTCCTCACCTATTCCTCACATCATTTGCTCACACCTTTTGCAAATCTACACTCAGTCTACAGTTTGCAAATCTTCGCTCAGGCAGCACCAGGAACAGACGAAAACGGCCACATTCATTCACACTCAGTCTCTAGCTGTCTTGTGTAATGCACCGAAACCACAGTTCCCTTTCCACATCCAGGCCCCACAAAACTTTTCATGGTTTACCCAAGACGCTTCACATTCCCTGGTTCAATCCATTGACAGCACGTCAACCCCAGTAAATCACATTGTTCCAATTCACTCTATTCCTTCCACACCTTTCACCCTCCTGTATGTTCAGGCCCCGATCGCTCAAAATCATTTTCACTTCATCCTTCCACCTCCACTTTGGTCTCCCGCTTCTCCTTCTTCCCTCCACCTCTGACACACATATCCTCATTGTCAATCTCTCCTCACTCATTCGCTTCATGTGTCTGAACACACCCTCTTCCGCTCTTTCAACCACACTTGATTCCCTCGCATCTCTCTTACCCTCTCATTACTTACACTCAATCAAACCACCTCACCACATATTGTCCTCAGACATTTCATTTCCAACTCACATCGAGATAATGTTCTCACCTTCCACACATTCTTCAATGCTCCCAGAACCTTCCCTCTGTCCCCCAACCCAGTGACTCACTTCCTCTTCCATGGTTCCATCTGCTGCCAAGTCCACTCCCAGATATCTAAAACACTTCCCTTCCTCCAGTTTTTCTCCATTCAAACTTATTTCTCAGTTAACTTATCCCTCAACCCTACTGAACCTATTAACCTTGCTCTAATTCACGTTTACTCGCAGCTTTCTACTTTCACACACTTTACCAAGCTCAGTCACCAACTTCTGCAATTTCTCACCCGAATCAGCCACCAGTGCTGTATCATCTGTGAATAACAACTGACTCACTTCCTAAGCCCTCTCATCCAAAACAGATTGCATACTTGCCCCTCTCTCCAAAACTCTTGCATTCACCTCCCTAACCACCCCATCCATAAACAACTTAAACACCCATGGAGACATCACGCAAACCAACATTCATTGGAAACCAATCACTTTCATCTCTTCTTACTCATACACATGCCTTACATCCTTGGTAAAACTTTTTTGCTGCTTCTAGCAACTTACCTCCCACCTCATATACTCTTAAAACCTTCCACAAAGCATCTATATCCACCTTATCATATGCCTTTCCATATCCATAAATGCTGCATACAAATCCATCTGTTTTTCTAAGTATTTCTCATACATTCTTCAAAGCAAACACCTTATCCACACATTCTCCACCTCTTCTGAAACGACACTGCTTTTCCCCAGTATGGTGCTCTGTACATGCCTTTACTCTTAGTCATTACCGTCCCATATAATATCCCAGGAATAATCAACAAACATGCCTCTGTAATTTGAACACTCAACCTTATCCCCTTTGCCTTTTTACAATGGCACTACGCATGCTTTCCACCAATCCTCCGGCACCTCACCATGATCCATACATGCATTGAACATCCTTATCAACCAATCAGTAACACCCCCCCTTTTTTTTTATAGATTCCACTGCAGTACCTTCCAAACTCACCGCCTTGCCAGCTTTCATCTTCCGCATAGCTTTCACTACCTCTTCTCTGTTCAGCAAACCATTCTCCCTGACCCTCTCACTTTGCACACCATCCTGACTGAAACACCTCATATCTGCCACTCTTATCATCAAACACATTCAACAGACCTTCAAAATACTCACTCCATCTCCTTCTTACTTCATCGCTACTTGGTATTACCTCCCCATTTGCCCCCCTTCTCTGATGTTCCCATTTGTTCTCTTGTCTTACACAATTTATTGACCTCCTTCTAAAACATCTTTTTATTCTTTCTAAAATTTAATGATACTCTCTCACCCCAACTCTCATTTGCCCTCTTTTTCACCATTTGCACCTTTTTTGACCTTCTGCCACTTTAAATACATCTCCCAGTGTTTTGCACTACTTTCCAGCAAGATTCGTTCAAACGCCTCTTTCTTCTCTTTCACAAACAATCTTACTTCTTCATCCCACAATTCACTTCCTTTTCTAGTCTGCCCACCTCCTACCTTTCTCTCTGAAGTTCAGGTAAATGAGTTGTTGATTTCAGGATATGTGGCTTGTTTTTATTACTCTTGAATATAAAACAATATTGATCATGATCTCTTACTTTGTGGAATAATGAGATTTTTGCATTAGGAACAAGTATACTTGAATAATGACTCTCATCTCTTTATATATTTGAGTTAGCAAAGCATTAGTTCCAATTAAGGTAGTTACTGAGCAAGTTAATTTCTTTTGTGTTCTGCAGAGGACCCTTAGAAGAGAAAAGGGATTCAGAGTTGCTCTTTTTGGATCTTGGAGATGGTTCTTCTGGAGCACACTCCAAGGATGAAGGTAGGATTCTTTAAGTAAAGTATTTATTATATGAAAATATTATATACAGTACAATGGACATTACAGTATATCTATCTTACTGTCAGTGTGTATATTTACCATTTCTGCAGAAAACAATGTTTTCCCCCCTTGAATTTTCAAAGGCAACACACTGCTAATGTTTAATTTGGGTACAAGCATATGATGCTCTCAGAGTGAAATTATTATAGATCTGGTCGCTCACACTTTTGTTTCTAGAGGTGTGTGAGCTGGCAACCTGCCTCAGTGTGCCTCAGACTATCTTGAGGGAACAGTGTTCATTCTCTACTCTTCTAGGTTGCCCCTTCATTTTGTGATTTTTGCTTGTGGATGTTGATGTTTCTTTCACCTGTGATGAGGAGAAAGCACAAATTCTCACCTTCAAGCAAGATGATTTGCATACTCCTGAGATTTGCAGGTACACTGGGTGGTCAGAATACATGATCAGGGTGCTTCCTGCTACAGATATTCAGTGCCTTGCATTATTCAGAAGACCAAGACCCTAGGGATTCAAAACATTAGTCTAAAATACTTCAGGAACCTTGCCAGTTCCATACACAGACATCTGCAGATGGTAATTAAGGTCAAAGCAAAGATGACAACGTAATATAAGTGTGACATTGCCTTTGAAAATGTATGGAGAGGCAGGTGAGTTTTTCTTTGTGGAAAATGTATGGAGAGACAGGTGAGGTTTTGTGGACACTGTACATGTATATTATTATTATTATTATTATTATTATTATTATTATTATTATTATTATTATTATCATACTTGATCGCCATTTCCCATGTCAGCAAGGTAGCATAAGGAAACACATGAAGCCCCATCCACTCATATGCACACATATATACATTCATACACAAGTGATTGGTTCTCAGTGAATGTAGGTTTGTGGCAGGGGTGTGTGATGTCTCCATGGTTGTTTAATTTGTTTATGGTTGGGGTTGTTAGGGAGGTGAATGCAAGAGTTTTGGAAAGAGGGGCAAGTATGCAGTCTGTTGTGGATGAGAGAGCTTGGGAAGTGAGTCAGTTGTTGTTCGCTGATGATACAGCGCTGGTGGTTGATTCATGTGAGAAACTGCAGAAGGTGGTGACTGAGTTTGGTAAAGTGTGTGAAAGAAGAAAGTTGAGAGTAAATATTAATAAGAGCAAGGTTATTAGGTACAATAGGGTTGAGGGTCAAGTCAATTAGGAGGTAAGTTGGAATGGAGAAAAACTGGAGGAAGTGAAGTGTTTTAGATATCTGGGAGTGGATTTGGCAGCGGATGGAACCATGGAAGCGTAAGTGAATCATAGGGTGTGGGAGGGAGCAAAAATTCTGGGAGCCTTGAAGAATGTGTGGAAGTTGAGAACATTATCTCGGAAAGCAAAAATGGGTATGTTTGAAGGAATAGTGGTTCCAACAATGTTATATGGTTGCGAGGCGTGGGCTATGGATTGAGTTGTGCGCAGGAGGGTGGATGTGGTGGAAATGAGATGTTTAAGGACAATATGTGGTGTGAGGTGGTTTGATCGAGTAAGTAATGTAAGGGTAAGAGAGATGTGTGGAAATAAAAAGAGCGTGGTTGAGAGAGCAGAAGAGGGTATTTTGAAGTGGTTTGGTCACATGGAGAGAAAGAGTGAGGAAAGATTGACCAAAAGGATATATGTGTCAGAGGTGGAGGGAAAGAGAAGTGGGAGACCAAATTGGAGGTGGAAAGATGGAGTGAAAAAGATTTTGAGTGATCGGGGTTTGAACATGCAGGAGGGTGAAAGGCGTACAAGGACTAGAGTGAATTGGAACGATGTGGTATACCCGGTCAACGTGCTGTCAATGGATTGAACCAGGGCATGTGAAGCGTCTGGGGTAAACCATGGAAAGTTGTGTGGGGCCTGGATGTGGAACAGGAGCTGTGGTTTTGGTGCATTATTACATAACAGCTAGAGACTGAGTGTGAACGAATGTGGCCTTTGTTTTTTCCTAGTGCTACCTCGTGCACATGCAGGGGGAGGGGGTTGTTATTTCGTGTGGCAGGGTGGCAGTGGGAATGAATAAATGCAGATAGTATGAATTATGTACATGTGTATATATGTATATGTCTGTGCGTGTATATATATGTATACGTTGAGATGTATAGGTATGTATATTTGCGTGTTTGGACGTGTATGTATATACGTGTGTATGTGGGTGGGTTGGGCTGTTCTTTCGTCTGTTTCCTTTCGCTACCTCGCTAACGAGGGAGACAGCAACAAAGACAAGAAAGGCATTATTTGTTCACACTCAGTACCTAGCTATCATGTGTAATGCACTGAAACCATAGCTCCCTTTCCACATCCAGGCCTCACAAAATTTTCCATGGTATATTTTATTTTATTTCTTTATTGTACTTAGTTGCTGTCTTCCGCATTAGCGAGGTAGCGCAAGGAAACAGACGAAAGAATGGCCCCACCCACCCACATACATATGTATATACATAAACACCCACACACACATACATACATGCTTATACATTTCAACATATACATATATACACATGTACATATTCATACTTGCTGCCTTCATCCATTCCTGCCACACATGAAATAGCATAATAGCATCCCCCCCTTCCAAACCCACCCACCCATATACACACACACACTCCAGTGAGGTAGTGCTAGAGAAAGACAAAAAAAAAAGGCCACATTCATTCACACTGTCTTTAGCTGTCATGTGTAATGCACCGAAACCACAGCTCCCTTTCTACATCCAGGTCCCACAAAACTTTCCATGGTTTACCCAGACACTTCACAGCCCTGGTTCAATCCATTGACAGCACGTCAACCCCCAGTATACCACATCCTTCCAATTCACTCTATTCCTTGCATGCCTTACACCCTCCTGTATATTCAGGCCCAATTGCTCAAAATCTTTTTCATTCCATCCTTCCACCTCCATTTTGGTTTCTTGTGTCTCCTTCTTCCCTCCACCTATGACACATGTATCCTCTTTGTTAATCTTTCCTCACTCATTCTCTCCATGTGTCCAAACCATTTCAACACACCCTCTTCTCTCTCAATTGCACTCTTTTTATTACAACTCATCTCTCTTACCCTTTCATTACTTATTCGATCAAACCACCTCACGCGGGGAATGCTTGTGAAGTATTCTTTCTCTCCTATCCCCAGGGATAACTGGGAGATATGTAAGAGAAAAAGTGGCAAGAGGTCAAGAGGAAGGTGCAAGTGTTGAAAAAGAGGGCAAATGAGAATTAGGGTGAGAGAGTATCGTTAAACTTTAGGGAGAATAAAAAGATATTTTGGAATGAGTTAGATAATATGCGAAAGATGAGAGAACAAATGGGAACATCAGAGAAGGAGGCAAGGGGGAAGTGATATCACATCAGATAGTGATGGAGTGAGTATTTTAAAGGATTGTTTAATGATAGATCATTACTTTGTGGGTGATGAAGATTTGCAGAGGTTCTTGGAAAAGAGCAAGATATGGGTGAGAAAAGAGTGGTAGAAGTAAGTGAGCTTGGAAAAGTGACTTATACAAAGAAATACAAGGAGAGATTAAGTGCTTTCTGGAAGAAGGTGAGAGTAAACAAAGTTGGGCAGGAGAGATTGAGTGTTGAATGTGAGAACGTAATAGCAAATGAAACAAGGGGAGCAGGTGAGAATGCAAAAGAAGCATGTTGCATTTATAAGGTGGGAGATAGCAGGTGAGAAAGGGTAGTAAGTGGAGGGATTACAAAGTAAATGTTTTAGTGAAAGAGAAACGAGAGTTATGTAGGCTGTACTTACATGGAAGGAGTGCAAATGATTGGAAGATAAAGAAGAGAAAGTGGCAGGAGATGAAGAGGAAGGTGCAAGGGTTAAACAAAAGGGCAAATGAGAATTTGGGTGAGCGAGTATCAGTAGACTTTAGGGACAATATGGAGATGTTTTGGAATGTTGTTAATAGTATGAGAAAACAAGAACAAACGGGATTGTCAGTGAAGGAGCAAATGGGGAAGTGGTAACAGGTAGTGAGGAGGAGATGGAATGATTATTTTGAGGGACTGCTGAATGTTTGTAATGATAGGCTAGCAGATATAGGGTGTATGATTCAGGGAGATATGCAAAGTGAATGAGTTATAGAAAGTGGGTTGATGAAGGTGGTAGAGGTTATGAAAGTTTTGCATAAGATGAAACGTGGCAAGGCGGCTGGATGAGTGTGTTGCTGATTCCTAAGTTGAGATTTTCATTGCATGTTTGGACCGTGAAGAGCCTGAGGATTGGTGGAATGCAAGTATAGTGCCACTATATAAAGGCAAGGGGGACAAAAGTGAGTATTCACACTACAGAGGTATTAATTTGTTAAGTGTAGTAAGTTGTCTGAAGGAGTGGTAAGTGAGAGGGTGAAGGCATGGACAGAGCATCAGACTGGGGAAAACAGTGTGATTTCAGAATTGGTAGATGTGCAGGCTAACTGATTACTTTATAAAGAATGTGTGAGAAATACTTAAGGAAAAAGGAGGATTTTCATGTGGTATTTATGGATTTCGAGAAAGTATATGGTAGGGTTGTTAGAGATTCCTTGTAGAGGTCAAAGGAATATATGGTGTGAGAGAAAATCTGCTGGAAAAGTGAAAAGTTTTTCTCTAGGGTGTAAGGCATGGGTGCAAGTAGGAAGAGATTGGTCGGTTCCAGGTGAAGATTGGCATGTGTCAGGGTTGTTTGGTGTCACCAGTGCTGTTTAATTTGTTTATGGATGGGATGGTGAGGGAGGTAAATGCAAGTCTTGGAGACGGTCAATTGTGCAGTTTGTTGGGGATAATGGGGCCCGAAAAGTGAGTTGGTTGTTTGCCGATGACACGTCATTGGTGGCAGATTCAGAAGAGAAACCCCAGATGTATGAAAGGAGGAAGTTGAGAATAAAGGTTAAAAACAAGGTTATTAGGTTCATTTGGGTTGAGGAATAGGTTAGTATGGGGTGTGTGTTTGATTTGAGAAAAATTGGAGGAAGTGAAGTGTTTCAAATACCTGGGAATGGACATATCATAAGTTGGAACCATGGAAACAGAAGTGGGTAATTTGATGAGTGAGGGGATGAAAGTTCTGGGAGCATTGGGGAATGCATGGAAAGAGAAGTTGTTATCTGAAGGGGCAAAAATGGGTATGTTTGAAGGTGTAGTAGTCCCAGTTATGTTGAATGGTGCAAGGCATAGGCTGTAGTTGAAGAGGTGTGGGAAGGGTGGAAGCATTAAATATGAAATTTTTAAGGTTGCTGTGTGGTGTCGGGTGCTTTGATCTAGTAAGTAATAAAAGGGTTAGAGAGAGGTGTGGTAGTAAGAAGAGTGTGGTTGAGAGAGCTGAAGAGGTATTCATATAGAGAAAGTGAGTGGAAAGGTTGACAAAGAGGATGTGTAAGCCAGAAGTGGAGAGGACAAGGAAAAGTGAGAGACCAGTTTGCACATTGATTGTTGGAGGGAAAAAGGGTTTCGTTGATTGATGTCTGAATATGCTGGAGGGTGAAAGACATGCCTTGGATAGAGTGAACTAGAATGCTGTGGTATACTTGCTGTCATTGTACTGAATCAGGACATGTGAAGCAGTCAGGGGAAAGTATGAAAAGGCCTGTGGGGCCTAGTTTTGGATAGGGGGATGTGGTTTTGGTAGATTGCGCATGACAGCTAGAGCTTGGATGTGAGCGAATGTGGCCTTTCTTCATCTGTTCCTAGCACTGAAGTGGGAAAATGTAAGCATGTATGAAAAAATGTTGGTCAGGAACAAAAAATATCTAGTGGAATATTTGAATAGAAGGAAATGATATTTATTTTGTATTGCACCATACAATGATTATCTTGCTTTTGAAAATAACTTAAACTTTAGATACACAGACCCAAGGTCCAAGTGAGTTGGTCTGGTCGTAATGCAGAGAGAAAAAAAAAAAAAAAAAGGCCCCCTTGTAAGTAGTAGAAGGAAAGGAATGCAAAGCAAAGGTTCTCTCCCCTCACTCTACACCCTCTGGCACACGCCGGCAAGAAAACAGGTAGAAAAAATACCGAATGAACATGAATGTCATGCATCCCTTCACTTTTTATTATATAGACAATGCTATTTAGACAGTACTAAGGATAAACTTGAGCTCCAGCCTTTCGACTTACCATGCCTATGTTATTTCTGATGTTGAAGAATGATACAGTAATTCTTAATTACTCTTTTAAAGCAGGTGACATGGGTTAATCAGTGTTAGTATGATACCACAGCATGCCCAGGGAGAGATCATTGGTTGAGAAAATAGCATCATATACCACTGCTATGATGACTAATTGAATTAATTGCCCAGGGAGAGATCAATGGTTGAGAAAATAGCATCATATACCACTGCTATGATGACTAATTGAATTAATTATTCCATACTGGGTAGTGACAGGTGATTATCAAGCCAAATTTCAAAGATATTAAGGGTATTGCTCTGAACTTTTTCTGGGAGCTTATTCCATGCATCAATAATATCGGTAAAAAAGTACAGATTAACTGGGTGATCTCTAAGTTTTATTCCATTCCTTCTCATTGGTAAAGCTGGTGCTGCTATAAAGAAAAGCTCAATATCAACATAGTCGAATCATTTTAAGTGTTTTGAAACATTTTACTAAATTGCCCTGGAGGTGCCTATTGCTTAGACAAGAATTTTGTATACTGTTCAGTTTTGAGTTGAATTGCTATAAGTTAGAATCTGTCCCCAGGATATCCACATTTTATTATACAATAGACGTACTTCATTACAATTTTCTTACAGCATTAGCTTGTTTCCAATGATATGGAATATTTAATGACATGTCATATTTCCTCTTATTCAGAATGTAGATTAGAGTTCTTTTTGGATAAAGTGCCTGGGGAACCTGGAAGCAGTGGAAATAAGAAAAATGTTGGATTGAAACCAAGTAGAAAGAAGGTTCAAGCGAAGACTCTAAAGAGTCACCAGTTTATCAGTGGTCTTCAAGGAGCTAAGCCTCCACATAAGCCACAGTAAGTATGAAAAGCATTCACCCTTAGTCTCTTTACTTCTGATTGTTTTATATTCCTGCATTTCTACCCGATAAGTTTCATAGTACTACTGTGTTTTTTTTTTTTCCTGCTCAAGTGTGTTAGTATGTTTTTCATGCCATATCCTCTGCAGTCTGTCCTATGAGTATGAAATGTTCATGACACTCTTGATAAATTAGGGTTTGAACTTTCCAATCCTCAATTTTCTGTTGAGGAAGCATTGGCCTTTTCCATCCTTTGCTGTCTATTCAGTCAAGGTAGTGGTGGCTTTCTTGTTTCAGGCCTACCTTCAGGTAGCTGCCTTAGGGATAACATCCTTGGCTTATTCCTCCCAGCTGTTGTACAGTCCAGAATTTTATAGGATGACATGCTGACAAGATACCTGTTACCACACCAGCTTTTTCATCCCATAGATCAGCATCATTTTTCTTTGTTTTATTTTTTCATACTTGATTGCCATTTCCTGCATTAGCAAGGTAGCACCAGGAATAGATACAGTAAGGTCATACCCACTCACTTTCATTCTGTAGCTGGTATTTGTAATATTTTGTATTTATTTTTATTAATTCCTGTACTGGTTCCATCTATGATTATCCTCCTAGGATTGCTCCCATTGTCACATTATGATTCAACATTTCCTGCTTTTCGTAATCTCAGCTGATATTTGCTCTCATCAGTTGCTGATAGATGTATATTGGAGCCTACTGTCACACAGAAAAATATGATGCATGTCTGTCACCCAAAAATGTCTAGAGTGCCAGATGTTCATACATGAGCATTGTAGTATTGTAGAATAAAAAAAAATTGTGGTACTGTATTTGTGTTAGTATTTTAGTAAAAAGAAAGTTATTGTACATTTATTTATGTAAAAAAGTTTTGCCTATGTAAGTAACATTTAAATTTGTACCTATCTTTGCTTCACAGAAAAATTTACTGGAGTGGATCTAATATCCTTTTTGTTGTGATTTTTCAGTGTTCTGTCACAGCATACTTTCAAGTAGAACTTGTTCATGTTTTTGGATGTGTTGAGGTAGGTGTATATCATGCTGTAGTGCTAAAAAATGGTATAGATTGTGAAGTAAAAGAAAGATAAGAATACTCCTTGCATGTGCTTGGGAAACTACTCAGATTTTAGGGAACGTGGAACTTTCATAAGCCTAACTTACAAGGTAGTGTCTTTTCTATGACTTTTTTTTAATGAGCTTTATTTATCCTGTAATATGTAATTTCTGTTTACTTTTTGGCATTCCAGCAGGTCAGCAGTGTTCTGAATGCAGTGGGAAGTGTGGTGTTCAGTTTAACAATGATCTAACAATTCCTTTGTTTAGCAGGTTTTGCATGGACAGATAGACCTTAAGGAAAAGCTAGCTGCTGCTATTGCTAGAATAACTGTTGTAACACACAAGGTAGATGTTTTTCAAGACATTGTCGAGTCCAGCTGCTGAGAGAATTGGAGAGTGAGCCATCAACATTGGACAATGGCACTGCGGGTCTTGAAAAACCACAAAGTAATCTTTCTTCTCTCTCCAGGGAAAACCAACCCTTCCAGTTAGTGCGATGAGTTGCAAAGTCCCATACACATTTACATTTGATGCCAATTATTAAAAAAAAATGAGTTTCAGAACGCAAAGTAAAGCTTGTATGCGACTCTGTCTAAGGACAGCTGGAGGAATTCTGTGCCAGAAACTCTTCACACTGTAAATGTTCTTGTTTTTCAGGTGTCAAAGTAGATCATGTTACTGACATTGTAAACGAGGTTTATGGTGGCACTAATGATAATACATTTATTTGCCATGTAGGTACTAATGAAAGCCGGCAAGGCAGCAGGTTTGGATGGTATTGCAGTGGAATTTATTAAAAAAGGGGGTGACTGTATTGTTGACTGGTTGGTAAGGTTATTTAATGTATGTATGACTCAAGGTGAGGTGCCTGAGGATTGGCGGAATGCGTGCATAGTGCCATTGTATAAAGGCAAAGGGGATAAGAGTGAGTGCTCAAATTACAGAGGTATAAGTTTGTTGAGTATTCCTGGTAAATTATATGGGAGGGTATTGATTGAGAGGGTGAAGGCATGTACAGAGCATCAGATTGGGGAAGAGCAGTGTGGTTTCAGAAGTGGTAGAGGATGTGTGGATCAGGTGTTTGCTTTGAAGAATGTATGTGAGAAATACTTAGAAAAGCAAATGGATTTCTATGTAGCATTTATGGATCTGGAGAAGGCATATGATAGAGTTGATAGAGATGCTCTGTGGAAGGTATTAAGAATATATGGTGTGGGAGGAAAGTTGTTAGAAGCAGTGAAAAGTTTTTATCGAGGATGTAAGGCATGTGTACGTGTAGGAAGAGAGGAAAGTGATTGGTTCTCAGTGAATGTAGGTTTGCGGCAGGGGTGTGTGATGTCTCCATGGTTGTTTAATTTGTTTATGGATGGGGTTGTTAGGGAGGTAAATGCAAGAGTTTTGGAAAGAGGGGCAAGTATGAAGTCTGTTGGGGATGAGAGAGCTTGGGAAGTGAGTCAGTTGTTGTTCGCTGATGATACAGTGCTGGTGGCTGATTCATGTGAGAAACTGCAGAAGCTGGTGAC